>NC_133165.1:43827128-44067128 GCF_040802235.1 Manis javanica | reverse complement strand
AAAGAAAGAAAGAAAGAATGAATGAAAGAAAGAAGACAGAAGGAAAGAAGACAGACAAATAAAGAAAGATGAAAGACAATAGAAAAGAAAGGGTAGAAAGGAAAAAGGAAGGAAGGATAGAAAGAAAGAGGAAGGAAAGAAGAGAGAATGTAAGAACGCAAGATGAAAGATGAAAAAGTCAAGAATGGAAGAAAGAAGAAAGAAAGAAAGAATGAGAAGGAAAGAATAAATACAGGAAAAAAGAAAAAAACAGGGAGGAAGGAAGGAAGAAAAAACAGAAAAAAAGAAAGAAAGGAAGAAAGAAGAAAGAAAGAAATAAAAAGAAAGAAAGAAGGAAAGAAAGAAAGAAGGGAAGGAAGAAAGAGGGAAAGAAAGAAAAAGGACGAAAGAGGAAAGACAGAAGGAATAATGAAAGACAATGCAAAAGAAAGGAAAGAAAGGAAAAAGGTGAAAAGATGAAAGAGTAATGACAGAAGAAAGAAACTAAGATTGCAAGATGAATGATGAAAAAGGAAAGAAAAGAAGAAAGATGAAAGAAAGAAAAAGAAAGAAAAAAGGCAGGAGGAACCAAATAAAGATGAAGGAAGGAAGGAAGGAAGCAAAGATGAAAGAAAGAAAGAAAAGTAGACACACAGAGAGAAAGAAAGAAAAAAGAAAGAAAGAAAAGCAGAAAAAAGAATGAAAGACAGAAAGAAAGATGATATAAATAATTGAGTAGACAGTAAATGAGTGAATGAATAAATAAATAAGTACATACATACATACATAGATAAGGAATGAAGAACAGAATGAAAGTGATATGGAGCGGGAATGGAAAGATAAAGGGAAAGGGAAAGGGTGGGAATGGAGGAATATGTGGCTGGAGGAGAGAGAATGGCCCATTTTGAATAGCATGCACAATGTGGAAGGGAAGAGAAGACACCTAGGGATTCTACAGTATCTTACTTTGCACATAGAAAGTCAGTGCAATGGGGTATATGGGGGAAACCTCTTAATGGGGGGAGGGTAGAAAAATACATGATCCTCATAGAAAGTATGAAAGAAAGAAAGAAAGAAAGAAAGAAAGAAAGAAAGAAAGAAAGAAAGAAAGAAAGAAAGAAAGAAGAAAGAAAAGAAAGAAAGGACAGAAGGACAGAAGGAAACAAGACAGAAACAAAGAAAGAAGGAAGAAAAAGAACGAAAGAAAGAAGGAAAGAAGAAAAATGAAAAAAAATTGGAAAGAAAGGAAAAAAAAGAAAAGAATGAAACAGGAAAGAAAGAAGAAAGACAGTAAGAAGGCAAGAGGAAAGATGAAAAAGGAAAGAAAGAAGAAAGAATGAAAGAAAAAAAAAGAAAGAAAAAATGACAGGACAGAAACAAAGCTGAAGAAAGAAAGATGAAAAAGAAAAGAAAGAAGGAAAGAATAAAAAGAAAGAAAAAAGACATGAGGACAGAAAGAAAGATGAAGGAAAGAAAGAAAAAAAGAAAAAAAGAAAGAAAGAAAGAAAGAAAGAAAGAAAGAAAGAAAGAAAGAAAGAAAGAAAGAAAGAAAGAAAGAAAGAAAGAAAGAAAGAAAGAAAGAAAGAAAGAAAGGTTAAGAAAGAAAGAAAGGTTAAGAAAGAAAAACGGCAGGAGAAACGAAATAAAGACGAAGGAAGGAAGGAAGCAAAGACAGGAAGAAAAAAAAAAAAAAGAAAGAAGGAAAGATAAAAGAAGAAAAAGGAAAGAAAGGAAGAAAGGAAGAAAGAGAAAGAAAGAAAGGAAGGAAGGAAGGAAGAAAGGAAGAAAGAGGGAAAGAAGGAAAGAAAGTAAGAAAGAAAGAGAGAAAGAAAGAAGGAAAGAAGAAACAAAGAAACAAAAAGAATTAAACAAAGAGAGAAAGAAGGAAAAATGAAAGACAAAAGGAAAGAAATGAAAAAGGAGTAAAGATTGAAAGAGGAAAGAAAGAAGAAAGTTAGAATTCAAGAGGAAAGATGAAAACGGAAAGAAATTGAAAGAAAGAAAGAAAAAAAAAGAAAAAAAAAAAAGACAGGAGGACAGAAAAAAAGAGGAAGGAAAGAAGGAAAGAAAAAAGAAAGAAAGAAGAAAAAAAAAAAAAAAGAAAGAAAAAGAATGAAAGAAGAAAGACAGAAAGAAAGATGAAGGACTGTAGAAAAGAAAGGATAGAAAGGAAAACGGAAGAAAACAAAGAAAGAAAGACGAAAGAAAGAAGAATGGAAGAATGCAAGATGCAAGACGAAAAAGGATAGAAAGAAAGAGAAAAGAAAGAATAAGAAAGAAAGAACAAACACAGGAGAAAAGAAATACAGATGAAGGAAGGATGGAAGGAAGGACAGAATGAAACAAAGAAAAAAAACAGAAAAAAGAATGAAAGAATGATGATAATAAATGATTAAGTAGGTAATAAATGAGTGAATGAATGAATGAACAAGTACATACATACATACATACACATACATACATACATAAAAAATGAAGGATAGAATAAAAGGGATATCGAGTGGGAATGGAAAGATAAAGGGAAAGGGAAAGGGAGGGAATGGAGGAATATGTGGGGGTGTGTGAGAGAATGTGCCCATTACAATTAGTATGTACAAAGTGGGAGGGAAGAGAAGACAAATAGGGATTCTACAGTATCTTACTCTGCCTGTATACAGTGACTGCAATGGGGCATCAGGGGGCATCTTGTTGATGGGGGAGTTTAGTAACCTACATGTTACTTGAAAGAAAGACAGAAAGACGAAAGAAAGAAAGAAAGAGAGAGAGAGAGAGAGAGAAAGAAACAAAGAAACAAAGAGAGAGAGAGAGAGAGAGAGAGAGAGAAATAAAGTACACAGGAAGAAAAAAGACAGAAAAAGAAGGAAAGAAGAAACACAGAAAGAAGGAAAAATGAAAGACAATAGAAAAGAAAGGAAGGAAAGGAAAGAGAAAAGAAAGAAAGAGGAAAGAATGAAGAAAGAAAGACTGCAAGATGAGAGACGAAAAAGGATAGAAAGAAAGTAGAAACAATGAAAGAATAAGAAAGCAAAGAAAAAAAGGGGAGGAACCAAATAAAGATGAAGAAAGGAAGGAAGCAAGGAAAGAAAAAAGAAAGAATATAGAAACAAAGACAAAAGATAGAAAGAAGAAAGAGAAAGAAAGAAAGATGAAAGAGAGGAGAAAAGAAAGGAAAGAAAGGAATAAAGGAAGAAAACAAAGAAAGAAAGAGGAAAGAGAAGAAAGAATGCAAGATGAAAGGTGAAAAACTCAAGGAAGAAAGAATGTAAGAATTAGAAAGAACAAAGACAGGACAAAAGAAATAAAGACTAAGGAAGGAAGGAAAGAAAGAAAGAAAGAGAGAGAGAGAGAGAAAGGAAGTAAGAAACATGAAAGAAAGTAGAAAGAAAGACGAAAAATTTAAGAAGGAAACAAAGTAAGAAAGAAAGAAAGAATAAGACAGAAAGAAAAAAGACAGACAGGCAGAGAGGACGAAGACAGGAAAGAAAGGAAGGAAAGAAAGAATAAAAGAAGAAAGAAAGAAAGAAAAAAGAAAAAAAGAAAGAAAGAAAGAAAAAAAGAAAGAAAAAAAGAAAAAAAGAAGAAAGAAAGAAAGAAAGAAAGAAAGAAAGAAAGAAAGAAAGAAGGAAAGAAAGAAAGTAGAAAAAAAGAGGAAAGAAAGAAGAAAGAAGGATAGAATGCAAGATGAAAGATGAAAAAGAAAAGAAAGGAAGTCAGGAGAAAGAAGAAAGAATAAGAAAGAACAAAGGTAGGAGGAAGGATATAAAGACAAGGAAGGAAATAAAGAAGAAGGAGAAAAAGAAAGATAGAAATAAAGAAAGAAAGCATGAATGAAAGAAAGAAAGAGTACACAGAAGGAAAGAAGAAAGCCAAATAAAGAAAGATGAAAGACAATAGAAAAGAAAGGATAGAAAGGAAAAAAAAGAAAGAAAAGAAAGAAAGAGGAAGGAAAAAAGAATGAATGCAAGATGAAAGATTAAAAAGTCAAGAAAGAAAGAAAGAAAGAAGAATGGAAGAAACAAAGAGAGAAAGAAAAAAAGAGAGAGAGAAAGAAAGAAAGAAGAAAGACAAATAAACAAAGATGAAAGACAAAAGAAAATAAAGGGTACAAAGGAAAAAAGGAAGAAAGGAAAGAAAGAAAGAGGAAGGAAAGAAGAAAGAATGAAAGAATGCAAGATAAAAGATGAAAAAGGAAAGAAAGAAAGAAAGATGAAAGAAAGAAAAAATAAGAAGGAAAGAACAAAGAAAGGAGGAACGAAATAAAGATGAAGGAAGTAAAGAAATATTGGATGAGAGAAGGAAAGAAGAAAGAGAAAAGAATGAAAGGAGAGAAAGAAGGAAGAATGAAAGACAATAGAAAAGAAAGGTAAGAAATGAAAAAGAAAAGATAGAAAGAAGAATGAAAGAAGAAAGAAAGAATGTAAAATGAAAGGTGAAAAAGAATGTAGAAAGAAGAAAGAATGAAAGAAAGAAAGAAAGAGAAAAGAACGAAAGAAAGACAGAAAAAATGAAAAAAGAAAGACACTAGAAAAGAAAGGAAAGAAAGGGAAAATAAGAAAAGAAAGAAAGAGGAATAAAGAAGAAAGAAAGTAAGAATGCAAGATGAAAGATGAAAAGTAAAGAAAGAAAGAAGAAAGAAAGAATAAGAAAGAAAGAAAAAAGGGAGGAGGTACGAGATAAAGATGAAGGAAGGAAGGAAGAAAAGACAAAAGAAAGAAGACGGAAAAAGAAAGAACAATAGATGAAAGACAAAGAAAGAAAGATGAAAGCCAAATAGAAAAGAAAGGATAGAAAGGAAAAAAGGAGGAAAATAAAGAATGAAAGAGGAAAGAAAGAAGAAAGAATGTAAGAATGCAAGATGAAAGATGAAAAAGTCAAGAAAGAAAGAAAGAAGAAAGAAGGTAAGTATAAGGAAACAACAAACACAGGAGGAAAGAAATAAAAACGAAGGAAGGAAAGAAGGAAAGAAAGAAAGAAAAAAGGAATAAAGAAAGAAAGAAAGAAAGAAGACAGAAAGAAGAAATACAGAAAATAGAAGGAAAGAAGAAAGAAAGAAGTAAAAATGAAAGACAATAGATAAGAAAGGAAAGAATGGAAAAAGAAAAGAAATAAAGAGGAAAGAAAGAAAGAATGCAAGATGAGAGATGAAAAAGGAAAGAAAGAAAGAAAGTAGAAAAAATGAAAGAACAAGAATGCAAAGAAAAAATGACAGGATGAACCAAATAAAGATGAAGAAATTATGGAAGGAAGGAAAGAAAAAAGAAAGAAAAAAAAAAGAAGGAGCAAAGATAGTAAGAAACAAAGAAGGAAAAAAGAAATAAGAATGAAAGAAAAAAGAGAAAGAAAGGAAGATGAAAGACACTAGAAAAGAAAGGAAAGAAAGGAATAAAGGAAGAAAACAAACAAAGAAAGAGGAAAGAAAGAAGAAAGAATGTAAGAATGCAAGATCAAAGGTGAAAATGAATGAAGGAATAAAAATTAAGAATAAGAGACAGGCGGAACAAAATAAAGACGAATGAAGGAAGGACGGAAACAAAGAAAAGAGAAACAAAAAAGAACATACACAGAAAGAAAAACAGAAGAAAGCAAGAAAAAATAATGAAAAAGGAAGAAAGAAGAAAGTAGAAAAGAAAGGATAGAAAGGGAAAAGGAAGAAAAGACAGAAAGAGGAAACAAACAAGAAAGACAGTAAGAATGCAAGTTGAACGATAAAGGAAGAAGACAGAATGAAAGAATTAAAGGAAAGAAAAAAGACAGGAGGAGCGAAATCATGACGAAGGAAGGAAGGAAGGACAGAAAGAACGAAAGAAAGAAAGAAAGAAAGAAAGAAAGAAAGAAAGAAAGAAAGAAAGAAAGAAAGAAAGAAAGAAAGAAAGAAAGTAGACAGGCAGAAAAGAAGAAAGGGACAAAAAAGAACGAAAAAGAAAGAAGGAAATACGAAAGACAGTAGAACAGGATAGAAAGGAAAAAAAGAAGAAAAGAAAGAAAGAGGAAGCGAAGAAGAACGAAAGACTACAATATGAAAGATGAAAAAGGAAAGAAAGAAAGAAGAAAGAAAGATAAAAGACTGAAAGAAGACAGAAAGAAAAATGAAAGACAATAGAAAAGACACGAAGAAGGAAAAAAGAAAGAGGAAAGAAAGAAGAAAGTAAGAATGCAAGTTGAAAGATGAAGAAAGAAGAAAGAATGAAAGCAGAAAAAGAAAGAAAAAAAGACAGTAGTAACGAAATAACCACAAAGGATGAAAGGAATGGAGGAAAGAAACAAAGAAAGAAAGGAGAAAGAAAGAGGAAAGAAAGAAGGAAAGAATGCAAGATGAAAGAGGAAAAAGGAAAGAAAGGAAGAAAGAAGAAAGAAAGAAAGAATAAGAAAGAAAGAAGGCAGGAGTTAGGATATAAAGATGAAGGAAGGAAATAAGGAAGAAAGAAAGAGAAAGAAAGATAGAAAGAAAGAAAGAATGAATGAATGAAAGAAAGAAAACAGAAGGAAAGAAGACAAATAAATAAAGATGAAACACATTAGAAAAGAAACGATAGAAAGGAAAAAAGTAAGAAAGAATAGAAAGAAAGAGGAAAGAAAGAAGTAAGAATGTAAGAATGCAAGATGAAAGATGAAAAAGTCAAGAAAGAAAGAAGAATGGACGAAACAAAGAGAGAAAGAAAAAAAGAGAGAGAGAGAAAGATAAAAGAAGGCAAAAAAACAAAGATGAAAGACAAAAGAAAAAAAAGAAGAGAAAGGAAAAAAGGAAAGAAAGAAAGAGGATGGAAAGAAGAAAGAATGTAAAATACAAGATGAAAGATGAAAAAGTCAAGAAAGGAAGAAAGATGAAAGAAAGAAAGAATAAAAAAGAAAGAACAAAGACAGGAGGAACGAAATAAAGATGAAGGAAGGAAAGAATGAAAGAAGGAAAGAAGAAAGAGAAAAGAACGAAAGAAAGAGAGAAAGAAGGAAAAATGAACGACAATAGAAAAGAAAGGTAAGAAATGAAACAGAAGAAAAGATAGAGGAATGAAAGAGGAAATAAAGAATGTAAGATGAAAGGTGAAAAGGAAATAAAGAAGAAAGAATGAAAGAAAGAAAGAAGAAAAAAAGAAAGAAAGGATAGAATGCAAGATGAAACCTGAAAAAGGAAAGAAAGGAAGACAGAAGAAACAAAGAAAGAATAAGAAAGAAAGAAAAAAGGGAGGAAGAAAGAAAAAAAGTAGAAGGAAGGAAGGAAGAAAGAAAGAAAAAAAGAGAGAAAGATAGAAAGAAAAAAAGAAACAATGAATGAAAGAAAGAAAGAACACAGAAGGAAAGAAGAAAGACAAATAAAGACGAGAGACAATAGAAAAGAAAGGATGGAAAGAAAAAAAGTAAGAAAGAAAAGAAACAGGAAGGAAAGAAGAAAGAATATAAGAATGCAAGAGGAAAGATAAAAAAGTCAAGAAAGAAAGAAAGAAGAAAGGAAGAAACAAAGAAAGAAAGAGAGAGAAAGAAAAGAAGAAAGACAAATAAACAAAGATGAAAGACATAAGAAAATAAAGGATAGAAAGGAAAAAAGGAAGAAAGGAAAGAAAGAAAGAGGAAGGAAAGAAGAAAGAATGAAAGAATGAAAGACAAAAGATGAAAGAGTCAAGAAAGGAAGAAAGATGAAAAAAGAAAGAATAAGAAAAAAAGAACAAAGACAGGAGGAAAGAAATACAGATGAAGGAAGGAAAGAAACTATGAAAGAAAGAAGGAAAGAAGAAAGAAAAGAATGAAAGAAAGGGAGAAAGAAGGAAAAATGAAAGACAAAAGAAAAGAAAGGTAAGAAATGAAAAAGAAGAAAAGATAGAGAGGAATGAAAGAAAGAATATAAGAATAAGGATGAAAAAGGAAAGAAAGAAGAAAGAAAGAATGAAACAAAGAATGAAAGAAAGAAAAAAGAATGAAAGAAAGACAGTAGAAAAGAAAGGAAAGAAAGGAAAGAGAAGAACAGAAAGAGGAATGAAAGAAGAAAGAAAGTAAGAATGCAAGATGAAAGATGAAAAAGTAAAGAAGGAAAGAAAGAATAAGAAAGAAAGAAAAAAAGGAGGAGGTACGAGATAAAGATGAATGAATGAAGGAAGCAAAGACAAAAGAAAGAAAGAAACAAAGAAGACAGAAAAAGAAAGAACAAAAGATGAGAGACAAAGAAAGATGAAAGCCAAATAAAAAGAAAGCATAGAAAGGAAAAAAGCAGCAAAAGAAAGAATGAAGGGGGAAAGAAAGAAGAAAGAATGTAAGTATGCAAGATGAAATATGAAAAAGTCAAGACAGAAAGAAAGAAGAAAGAAGGAAAGTATAAGGAAAGAACAAACACAGGAGGAAAGAAATAAAAACGAAGGAAGTAAAGAAGGAAAGAAAGGAAGAAAGAAAGAAAGAAACAAACAAAAAAAAAAAGAAACTAAGAAACAAAGGAAGAATGAAAGAAAGAAACAAAGAAACAAAGAGAAAGAAAGAAAAAAAGAAACAAAGAAAGAAGAAAAGAAAGAATGAAGGAGAGAAGAAAGAAAGAAGAGGAAAGAAGATGGAAGAAAAAAGACAGAAAGAAAGAAAAATGAAAGACAATAGAAAAGATAGGAAAGACACGAAAAAGGCAAAAAAGAAAGAACGAGTTAAGAAGAAAGAATGTAAGAATGCAAGTTGAAGGATAAAGAAAGAATGAAAGAATAAAAAGAAAGAATAAAAGACAGGCGGTACGAAATAAAGACGAACGAAGGAAGGAAGGACGGAAACAAAGAAAAGAGAAAGAAAAAGAACATCCACAAAAAGACAAAGAGAGGAAAGGGAGAAAACATAATGAAAAAGAAAGAAGAAAGACAGTAGAAAAGAAAGGAAAGAAAGGAAAAAAGGAAGAAAAGAAAGAAAGAAATAGGAAGGTAAGAAGATAGAATGAAAGACTACATGAAAGATGAAAAAGGAAAGAAAGAAAGAAGAAAGAAAAAAGGTTGAAAGAAGAAAGAAAGAAAGAAAGAAAGAAAAATGAAAATCAATAGATAAGAAAGACACGATAAAGGAAAAAAGAAAGAGGAAAGAAAGAAGAAGAAGGTAAGACTGCAAGTTGAAAGATGATGAAAGAATGAAAGAAAGAAAAAAAGACAGTAGTAATGAAACAACCACAAAGGAATAAAGGAATGGAGGAAAGAAACAAAGAAAGAAAAAAAGAAAGAAAGAACGAAGTTCAACAGAAAGAATAAGAGAAGAAAAGGAGATAAAGGAACGAAAAAGAAAGGAAGACAGAAGACAGTAGGAAAGAATGAATAGAAAGGAAAAAGGAAGAAAAGAAAGAAAGAAAGGAAAGAAAGAACAAAGAATGTAAGACTGCAAGATAAAAGATGAAATGGAAAGAAAGACGAAAAAAGAAAGAAAAAAGACAGGAGGAATGAACTAAAGATGAAGGAAGGAAGGAAGGAAAGAAGCAAAGGCAGAAAGAAAAACGAAAGAAAGTATGAATGCAAGAAGAAAGATGAAGTAAGAAATAAAAAAGAATGAAGAAAGAACAAAAGAATAAGAAAAAAGTAAAAAAGCCAGGAGGACTGAAATAAAGATGAAGGAAGGAAAGAAAGAAAGGAAGAAATAAGAAAGAATCAAAGAAGGAAAGAAAGGAAGAAAGAAAGACGGAAAGAAACAAAGAAAGAAAGAAAGAAGAAAGAAGATAGCCAGAAATAAAAGATAGGACAAAAAACAAATGAAAAGGAAAGAAAAATGAAAGATAGTAGAAAAGAAATGATAGAAAGGAAAAACGTAAGAAAAGAAAGTAAGAGGAAAGAAAGAAGAAAGAATTGATGAATACAAGATGAGAGGGAAAAGGAAGAAAGAAGAAAAAAGAAAGAGGGAAAGAATAAGATGGACAGAAAAAGACAGTAGGAACGAGATAAAGACAAAGGAAGGAAGGAGAAAAACAAAGAAAAGAGAAAGAAAAAAGAACATACACAGAAAGAAAAACAGAAGAAAGGGAAAAAAATAATGAAAAAGAGAGAAGACAGTAGAAAAGAAAGGAGAGAAAGGAAAAAAGGAAGAAAAGAAAGAAAGAGGAAAAAAAAAAAGAATGAAAGTTGCAAGAAAAAAAAAGAAGAAAGAATAAAAGAAAAAAAGGAAAAAAAAAAGACAGGGGGAAAGAAAAAAAAAGGAAGGAAGGAAGGACAGAAAGAAAGAAAGAAAGAAGAAGAAAGAAAGAAAGAAGAAAGAAAGAAAGAAAGAAAGAAAGAAAGAAAGAAAGAAAGAAAGAAAGAAAGAAAGAAAGAAAGAAAGAAAGAGAAAGAAAGAAAGAAAGAAAGAAAGAAAGAAAGAAAGAAAGAAAGAAAGAAAGAAAGAAAGAAAGAAGAAAGAAAGAAAGAAAGAAAGAAAGAAGAGAGAGAAAGAAAGGAGGAAGAAAGAAAGGAGGAAGAAAGAAAGAAGTTAGACAGACAGAAAAAAAAGAAAGGGACAAAAAAGAAATGAATAGAAAGTAAGGAAGACGAAAGACAGTAGAAAACCCAGGATAGAACGGAAAAAAGGAAAAAAAGAAAGAAAGAAAGAGGAAGTGAAGAAGAAAGAATGAAAGACTAGAATATGAAAGATGAAAAAGGAAAGAAAGAAAGAAAAAAGACTGAAAGAAGAAAGACAGAAAGAAAGAAAAATGAAAGACAATAGAAAAGAAAGACACGAAAAAGGAAAAAAAGAAAGAGGAAAGAGAGAAGAAAGAATGGAAGAATACAAGATGAAAGAGTAAAAAGAAAAGAAAGAAGAAAAAGAAACAAGGAAAGAGTAAGAAGGAAAGAAAAAAGACAGTAGGAACGAGATAAAGACGAAGGAAGGAAACAAAGACAGAAAGAAAGAAAGAAAGAAAGAAACAAAGAAAGAAAGAAAGAAAGAAAGAAAAAAAGAAAGAAAGAAAGAAAGAAAGAAAGAAAGAAAGAAAAAGGAAAGAAAGAAAGAAAGAAAGAAAGAAAGAAAGAAAGAAAAAAAGAAAGAAAGAAAGAAAGAAAGAAAAAAAGAAAAAAAGAAAAAAAAAAACAAAAAAAAAAAGAAAGAAAACAAGAAAAAAAGAAAGAATGAAAAAAAAAAAAGAAAAAAAAAAAGAGGGAAAGAAAAAAAAAAAGAAAGAAGGAAAGAAGAAAGAAGAAAGAAAAAGATGGAAAGAAGAAAGACAGAAAGAAAGAAAAATGAAAGACAATAGAAAAGATAGGAAAGACATGAAAAAGGCAAAAACGAAAGAAAGAGTTAAGAAAGAAGAAAGAATTAATGAATGCAAATTGAAGGATAAAGAAAGAATGAAAGAATAAAAAGAAAGAATAAAAGACAGGCGGAACAAAATAAAGACGAAGGAAGGAAGGAAGGATGGAAACAAAGAAAACAGAAAGAGAAAAGAACATACACAGAAAGAAAGAAAGAAATAGGAAGCAAAGACGATAGAATGAAAGACTACAATATGAAAGATGAACAAGGAAAAAAAGAAAGAAGAAAGAAAGAAAAAAGGTTGAGAAAAGAAAGACAGAAAGAAAGAAAAATGAAAAACATTAGATAAGAAAGACATGATAAAGGAAAAAAAGATAGAGGAAAGAAAGAAGAGGAAGGTAAGACTGCAAGTTGAAAGATGAAGAAAGAAGAAAGAATGAAAGAAAGAAAAAAAGACGGTAGTAATGAAATAACCACAAAGGAATAAAGGAATGGAGGAAAGAAACAAAGAAACAAAGAAATAAAGAGGAAAGAAAAAAAGAAGTTCGACAGAAAGAATAAGAGAAGAAAAGGAGATAAAGGAACGAAAAAGAAAGGAGGATGGAAAACAGTAGGAAAGAATGGAAAACAAGGAAAAAAGGAAGAAAGGAAAGAAGGAAGAAAGAATGTAAGAATGCAAGATAAAAGATGAAAAAGGAAAGAAAGAAACACAAAAAACAAAGAATAAGAAAGAAAGAAAAAAGACAGGAGGAATGAACTAAAGATGAAGGAAGGAAGGAAAGAAGAAAAGGCAGAAAGAAAAAAGAAAGAAAGTATGAATGCACAATGAAAGATGAAGAAAGAAAAAAGAATGAAGAAAGAATGAAAGAATAAGAAAAAAGTAAAAAAGACAGGAGGAACAAAATAAAGATGAAGGAACGAAAGAAAGAAAGGAAGAGAGAAGAAAGAAACAAAGAAGGAAAGAAAGGAAGACAGAAAGAAAGAAAGAAAGAAAGAAAGAAAGAAAGAAAGAAGAAAGAAAGAAGATAGAAATAAAAAAGAAGAAAGGACGAAAAAAGAGTGAAAAGGAAAGAAAAATAAAAGACAGTAGAAAAGAAGTGATAGAAAGGAAAAACGTAAGAAAAGAAAGAGGACAGAAAGAAGAAAGAATGGATGAATACAAGATGAGAGAGGAAAAAGGAAGAAAGAAGAAAAAAGGAAGAAGGAAAGAATAAGAACGAAAGAAAAAAGACAGAAGGAATGAAATAAAGACGAAGGAAGGAAGGACGGAAGCAAAGAAAAGAGAAAGAAATAAGAACATACACAGAAAGAAAAACAGAAGAAAGGGAGAAAAATAATGAAAAAATAAAGAAGAAAGACAGTAGAAAAGAAAGGATGCAAAGGAAAAAAGGAAGAAAAGAAAGAGGAAACAAAGAAGAAAGAAAGAAAGAATGCAAGTGTTATGATAAAGGAAGAAGAAAGAATGAAAGAATAAAAGAAAGAAAAAAAGACAGGAGGAACGAAATAAAGACGAAGGAAGGAAGGAAGGACAGAAAGAAAGAAAGAAAGAAAGAAAGAAAGAAAGAAAGAAAGAAAGAAAGAAAGAAAGAAAGAAAGAAAGAAAGAAGTCAGACAGAAAGAAAGAAAGGGACAAAAAAGAAAGAAAAAGAAAGAAAGATGAAAGACAGTAGAAAAGCCAGGATAGAAAGGAAAAAAGGAAGAAAAGAAAGAAAAAGAGAGGAAGTGAAGAAGAAAGAATGAAAGACTACAATATGAAAGATGAAAAAGGAAAGAAAGAAAAAAGACTGAAAGAAGAGAGACAGAAAGAAAGAAAAATGAAAGACAATAGAAAAGAAAGACACGAAAAAGGAAAACAAGAAATAGGAAAGAAAGAAGAAGAAAGTAAGAATGCAAGTGGAAAGATGAAGGAAGAAGAAAGAATGAAAGAATAAAAAGAAAGAAAAAAAGAAAGTGGTAACGAAATAACCACAAAGGAAGGAAGGAATGGAGGAAAGAAACAAAGAAAGAAGAAAGAAAGAAAGAACTAAGCTCCACAGAAAGAGTAAGAGAAGAAAAGGAGATAAAAGAACGAAAAGGAAAGGAAGACGAAAGACAGTAGAAAAGAAAGGATAGAAAGGAAAAAAGAAAAAAAAGAAGAAAGAAAGGAAAGAAAGAAGGAAGAATGTAAGACTGCAAGATAAAAGATGAAAAAGGAAAGAAAGAAAAAGAAGAAAAAAAGAAAGAATAAGAAACAAAAAGACAGGAGGAACGAACTAAAGATGATGGAAGAAAGGAAAGAAGCAAAGACAGAACGAAAAAAGAAAGAAAGTATGAATGCAAGATGAAGATGAAGAAAGAAAGAAAAAAGAATGAAGAAAGAAAGAAAAAAAAGGAAAAAAGTAAAAAAGACAGGAGAAATGAAATAAAGGTGAAGGAAGGAAAGAAAGAAAGAAAGAAGGAAAGAAGGAAAGAAACAAAGAAAGTAAAAAAGAAATAAAAAAGAAAGAAAGAAGACAGACAGAAAGAAAAAAGAAGAAAGGTCGAATAAACAATGAAAAGGAAAGTAAGATGAAAGACAGAAGAAAAGAAATGATAGGAAGGAAAAAAAGGAAGAAAAGATAGGAGGAAAAATAGAAGAATGTAAGAATGGTAGAAGAAAGATGAAGAAGGAAAGAAAGAGAGACAGGAAAAAGGAAGAAAGAATAAGAATGAAAGAAGAAAGGAGGAATGGAATAAAGATGTAGGAAGGAAGCAAAGACAGAAATAAAGAAAGAAAGAATGGAAGAAAGAAAGAAAGTAAGGAAGGAAGAAAGGAAGAAAGAAAGAAGGACAGAAGGAAAGAAAGAAAGAAAGAAGGAAGGAAAGAAGAAAGAAACAAAGAAAGAAATAGAATGACACAAAGACAGATGGAAGGAAAAATGAAAGACAATATGAAAGGAAAGAAACGAAAAAGGAGAAAAGATTGAAAGAGGAAAGAAAGAAGAAAGTTAGAATTCAATATGAAAGATGAAAACGGAAAAAAGAAGAAAGAATGAAAGAATAAAAAAGAAAGTAAAAAAGACAGGAGGACCGAAATAAAGATGAAGGAAGGAAGGAAAGAAAAAAGAAAGAAAGAAAAAAGAAAGAAAGAAAGAAAGAAAGAAAGAAAGAAAAAAAGAAAGAAAGAAAGAAAGAAAAAAAGAAAGAAAGAAAGAAAGAAAAGGAAAAATGAAATAAGAAAGACAGAAAGAAATAAGAAAGACAGAAAGAAAGATGAAGGACAGTAGAAGAGAAAGGATAGAAAGGAAAAAGGGAACAAAACAAAGAAAGAAAGACGAAAGAAAGAAGAAAGAATGTAAGAATGCAAGATGCAAGATGAAAAAGGATAGAAAGAAAGAGGAAAGAAAGAAAGAATAAGAAAGAAAGAGCAAACACAGGAGAAAAGAAATACAGAGGAACGAAGGATGGAAGGAAGGACAGAATGAAAGAAAGAAAAAAAGAAAAACAGAAAAAAGAATGAAAGAAAGACGATAATGATTGAGTAGATAATAAATGAGTGAATGAATGAATGAATGAGTAAATAAGTACATACATACATATACATACATACATAAAGAATGAAGGATAGAATAAAAGGGATATTGAGTGGGAATGGAAAGATAAAGGGAAAGGGAAAGAGTGGGAATGGAGGAATATGTGGGTGTGTGTGAGAGGATGTGCCCAATACAAATAGTATGTACAATGTGGAAGGGAAGAGAAGACAACTAGGGATTCTACAGTATCTTACTATGCCCGTAGACAGTGACTGCAATGGGGTATCAGGGAGCATCTTGTTGATGGGGGAGTTTAGTAACCTACATGTTACTTGAAAGAAAGAGACAGAAAGAAAAAAAGAAAGTAAGAAAGAAAGAAAGAAAGAAAGAAAGAAAGAGAGAGAGAGAGAGAGAGAGAGAGAGAATGAAAGAAAGAAGACAGACAGGAAGAAGAAAGACAGAAAAAAGAAAGAAAGAAGAAAGACAGAAAGAAGGAAAAATGAAAGACAATAGAAAAGAAAGGAAGGAAAGGAAAGAGAAAAGAAAGAAAGAGGAAAGAATGAAGAAACAAAGAATGCAAGATGAGAGATGAGAAAGGATAGAAAGAAAGTAGAAACAATGAAAGAATAAGAAAGCAAAGAAAAAAAGAGGAGGAACCAAATAAAGATGAAGAAAGGAAGGAAAGAAAAAAGAAAGAAAAAATAAACAAATACATAAGATAGAAAGAAAAAAGAAAGAAAGAATGAATGAAAGAAGAAGAGAAAGAAAGAAGAAAGACAGTAGAAAAGAAAGGATAGAAAGGAATAAAGGAAGAAAACAAACATAGAGGAAAGAAGGAATGTAAGAATGCAAGATGAAAGATGAAAAAGTCAAGGAGGAAAGAAAGAAGAATGTGAGAATAAGGAATAAAGAACAAAGACAGGAGAAAAGAAATAAAGCACAGAAAGGAAGGAAATAGGAAAGAAAGAAAGAAAGAACGAAGAAAGGAAGATTGAAAGAAAGAAGGATAGAACGAAAGAAAGATGAAAGAAAAAGAAAAATGAAAAAAGAAGGAAAGAACAAAAATGAAAGACTGAAAGAAAGATGAAAGAAGGAAAGAAGAAAAAAGAAAGATGAAAAATTAAAGAAGGAAAGAAAGAAAACAGAAAGAATGAAAGAATAAGAAAGAAATAAAGACAGGAGGAACGAAATAAACAGGAAGGAAGGAAAGAAAGAAAGAAAGAGTGAAGGACAGAAAGAAGACAGAAAGAAAGCAAAAAGAAAGCAAAAAGAACAAAAGAATTAAGACAGAAAGACAGAGGAAAGACAGTGGTAAAGAAAGGATAGAAAGGAAAAAAGGAAGAAAACAAAGAGGAAAGAAAGAAGAAAGAATGTGAGAATGCAGGACAAAAGGTGAAAAAGTGAGGAAAGAATGAAAGAGGAAAGAATAAAAGAATAAGAAAGAATGAACAAAGACAGGAGGAAAGAAATAAGACGAAGGAAGGAAAGAAAGAAAGAAAAATAGAAAGAAAGAAAGAATGAAAGGTGACAGAAAGAAGAAAGAAAGACAGAGAGAAAGAAAGAAGACAGAAAGAACAATGAAACACAACAGAAAAGAAAGGAAACAAAGAAAAATGAAGAAAAGGATAGAAAGAAGAAATTAAGACTG
Source organism: Manis javanica (assembly GCF_040802235.1). Classification (NCBI taxonomy): domain Eukaryota; kingdom Metazoa; phylum Chordata; class Mammalia; order Pholidota; family Manidae; genus Manis; species Manis javanica. The sequence continues at coordinate 44,050,853 of NC_133165.1, read as the reverse complement.
CAAGATGAAAGATGAAAAAGGAAAGACAGAAAAAAAGAAGAAAGAATGAAAGAATAAGAACAAAGAAAAAACACAAGAGGAACAAAATAAAGACAAAGAAAGTAAGGAAGGAAGGAAAGGAAAAAGAAAGAAAGAAAAAGAAAGAAAGAAGAAAGACAGTAGAAAAGAAAGCATAGAAAGGAAAAAAGGAAGAAAAGAAAGAAAAAATAAAAGAAAAAATTTAAGAAGGGTAAAAGAAAGATGAAGAAGGAAAAAAAAAAAGACAGAAAAAAGGAAGAAAGAATAAGAATGAAAGAAAAAAGACAGGAGGAATGGAATAAAGACGTAGGAAGGAAGGAAGCAAAGACAGAAAGAAAGAAAGAATGGAAGACAGAAAGAAAGAAAGGAATGAGGAAAAGAAGAAAGAAAAAAGGATAGAAGGTAAGCAAGAAAGAAAGAAAGAAAGAGAGAAGGAAAGAAGAAAGAAATAGAATGAAACAAAGACAGATAGAAGGAAAAATGAAAGACAATATGAAAGGAAAGAAACGAAAAAGGAGAAAAGATTGAAAGAGGAAAGAAAGAAGAAAGAAAGTTAGAATTCAAGATGAAAGATGAAAACGGAAAGAAAGAAGAAAGAATGAACGAATAAAAAAGAAAAAAAGACAGGAGGACCGAAATAAAGATGAAGGAAGGAAGGAAAGAAAAAAGAAAGTAAGAAAGAAGACAGAAAGAAAGAAAAAAGAAAGAAAGAAGACAGACAGAAAGAAAGACAGAAAGAAAGAGAAAAGAACGAAATAAGAATGAAATAAGACAAAAAGAAAGACGAAGGACAGTAGAAAAGAAAGGATAGAAAGGAAAAAAGGAAGAAAAAGAAAGACGAACGAAGAAAGAATGTAAGAATGCAAGATGCAAGATGAAAAAGGATAGAAAGAGGAAAGAAAGAAAGAATAAGAAAGAAAGAGCAAACACAGGAGAAAAGAAATACAGATGAAGGAAGGATGGAAGGAGGGACAGAATGAAAGAAAAAAAGAAAAACAGAAAACAGAATGAAAGAAAGATGATAATAAATGATTGAGTAGATAATAAATGAGTGAATGAATAAATGAGTAAATAAGTACATACATACATACACACACACACACATACTTACATAAAGAATGAAGGATAGAATAAAAGGGATATTGAGTGGGAATGGAAAGATAAAGGGAAAGGGAAAGGGTGGGAATGGAGGAATATGTGGGGGGGGTGTGAGAGGATGTGCCCATTACAATCAGTATGTACAATGTGGAAGGGAAGAGAAGACAACTAGGGATTCTACAGTATCTTACTATGCCCGTAGACAGTGACTGCAATGTGGTTTCAGGGAGCATCTCGTTGACGGGGGAGCTTAGTAACATACATGTTACTTGAAAGAAAGAGATAAAGAAAGAAAGAAAGAAAGAAAGAAAGAAAGAAAGAAAGAGAGAGAGAGAGAGAGAGAGAGAGAGAGAGAGAGAGAGAGAGAGAGAGAGAGAGAAAGAGAAAGAAAGAAAGAAAGAAAGAAAGAAAGAAAGAAAGAAAGAAAGAAAGAAAGAAAGAAAGAAAGAAAGAAAGAAAGAAAGAAAGAAAGAAAGAAAGAAAGAAAAGAAAGAAAGAAAGAAAGAAAGAAAAGAGAGAAAAAGAAAGAAGAAAGACAGATAAAAAGGAAAGAAGAAAGACAGAAAGAAAGAAAAAAGAAAGTAAATAGAAAAGAAAGGAAGGAAAGGAAAAAGAAAAGAAAGAAAGAGGAAATAATGAAGAAACAAAGAATGCAAGATGAGAGATGAGGCAGGAGAGAAAGAAAGTAGAAACAATGAAAGAATAAGAAAGCAAAGAAAAAAGAGGAGGAACCAAATAAAGATGAAAGGAAGGGAGGAAGGAAAGAAAAGAGAAAGAACAAAGAAACAAAGACATAAGATAAAAAGAAAGAAGAAAGAATGAAAGAAGAGAAAGAAAGAGAGTAGAAAAGAAAGAATAGAAAGGAATAAAGGAAGAAAACAAAGAAAGAGGAAAGAAGGAATGTAAGAATGCAAGATGAAAGATGAAAAAGTCAAGGAAGAAAGAAAGAACAAAGAATGTGAGAATAAGAAATAAAGAACAAAGACAGGAGAAAAGAAATAAAGATACAGGAAGGAAGGAAAGAAAAGAAAGAAAGAAAGAAGAAAGAAAGGAAGATAGAAAGAAAGAAGGATACAACGAAAGAAAGATGAAAGAAAAAGAAAATGAAAAAAGAAGGAAAGAACAAAGAATGAAAGAAAGAAAGAAAGATGAAAGAAGGAAAAAAGAAAAAAGAAAGAAGAAAAATAAAAGATGAAGGAAAGAAAGAAAGAAAGAAAGAAAGAAGAAAGAATGAAAGAAAAAGAAAGAAAGAAATACAGGAGGAATGAAATAAACAGGAAGGAAGGAAAGAAAGAAACAAAGAAAGAAAGAAACAAAGAAAGAGTGAAGGACAGAAAGAAGACAGAAAGAAAGAAGAAAGAAAAAATAACAAAAGAATTAATACAGAAAGAGAGATGAAAGATAGTAGAAAAGAAAGGATAGAAAGGAAAAAGGAAGAAAACAAAGAGGAAAGAAAGAAGAAAGAATGTGAGAATTCAGGATAAAAGGTGAAAAAGTCAAGAAAGAATGAAAGAGGAAAGAATAAAAGAATAAGAAAGAATGAGCAAAGACAGGAGGAAAGAAATAAGAAGAAGGAAGGAAAGAAAGAAAGAAATATAGAAAGAAAGAAAGAAAGGTGATAGAAAGAAGAACAAAAGAAAGAAAGAAAGACGAATGACAGTAAAAAGAAAGCATAGAAAGGAAAAAAAGGAAGAAAAGAAAGAAAGAAAGAGGAAAGAAAGAAAAAGAATGTAAGAATTCAATATGAAAGAAGCAAAAGGAAAGAAAGGAAAAAAAGAAAGAATGAAAGAAAAAGGAAGAACAAAGACAGGAAAAAAAAAAAAAAGAGGAAGGAAGGAAAAAGAAAAAAAAAAAAAAAGAAAGAAAAAAAGAAAAAAAGAAAGAAAGAAAAAAAAAAAGAAAGAAAGAAAGAAAGAAAGAAAGAAAGAAAGAAAGAAAGAAAGAAAGAAAGAAAAGAAAGGAAGAAAGAAAGAAAGAAAGGAAGAAAGAAAGAAAGAAAAGAAAGGAAGAAAGAAAGAAAGAAAGAAACAGAATAAAGAATGAAAGGAGAAATACAGAAAGAAAGAGGATAATAAATGATTGAGTAGATAATAAATAAGTGAATGAATGAATGAATAAATAAGTACATACATACATATATATGCATACATACATACATATGGAAACAAAGAATGAAAGGGATATGGAGTGGGAATAGAAAGGTAAAGTGAAAGGGAAAGGGTGGGAATGGAGGAATATATGGAGGCAGGGGAGAGAATGCACCCATTTCAATTAGCATGTACAATGCGGAAGGGAAGAGAAGACAACTAGGGATTCTACAGTATATTACTTTGCTTATATACAGTGACTGCAATGGGGTATCTGAGGGCATCCGGTTGATGGGGGAGTTTAGTTAACTACATGTTACTCGAAAGAATGAGAAAGAAAAAGAAAAAAAGAAAGAAAGAAGAAAGACAGATAGACAAACAGAAAATACAAGGAAAGAAGAAAGAAAGAAGTAAAAATGAAAGACAATAGAAAATAAAGGAAAGAATGGAAAAAGAAAAGAGAGAGGAAAGAAAGAAAGAATGCAAGATGAGAGATGAAAAAGGATAGAAAGAAAGAAAGTAGAAGCAATGAAAGAACAAGAACGCAAAGAAAAAAAGACAGGAGGAACCAAATAAAGATGAAGAAAGTAAGGAAAGAAGAAAAAAAAAAAAAAAAAAAAATGAAACAAAGAGCTAAGATAGAAAGAAACAAAGAAGAAAGAAAGAAAAAAGATTGAAAGAAGAAAGAGAAAGAAAGATGAAAGACACTAGAAAAGAAATGATAGAAAGGAATAAAGGAAGAAAACAAAGAAAGAGAAAAGAAAGAAGAAAGAATGTAAGAATGCAAGATGAAAGGTAAAAAAGTCAAGGAAGAAAGAAAGTAAGAATAAGAAAGAACAAAGACAGGAGAAAAGAAATAAAGACAATGGAAGGAAGGAAAGGAAGAAAGAATGAAAGAAAGGCAGAAGGAAAAAAAGACTGAGAAAGAAAGAAAAGACAGACAGAAAGACAGAATGAATACAGGAAAGAAAGGAAGGAAAGAAAGAATGAAAGAAGAAAGAAAGAAAGAAAGGAGGAAAGAAAGAAAGAAGGAAAAAAAGAAAGAAGGAAAGAAATAAAGAAAGAAAGAAAGAAAGAAAGAAAGAAAGAAAGAAAGAAAGAAAGAAAGAAAGAAAGAAGGAAAGAAAGAAAGAAAGAAAGAAAGAAAGAAAGAAAGAAAGAAAGAATGAAAGAAAGAAAGAAAGAAAGAAAGAAAGAAGGAAAGAAAGAAAGAAAGAAAGAAAGAAAGAAAGAAAGAAAGAAAGAAGAAAGAAGAATAGAATTCTAGATGAAAGATGAAAAAGGAAAGAAAGGAAGACAGAAGAAAGAAAGAAAGAATAAGAAAAAAGAACAAAGGCAGGAGGAAGGATATAAAGATGAAGGAAGGAAATAAGGAAGAGAGAAGGAAAGATAGAAATAAAGAAAGAATGAATGAATGAATGAAAGAAAGTAAGAACACAGAAGGAAATAAGAAAGACAAATCAAGATGAAAGACAATAGAAAAGAAATGATAAAAAGGAAAAAAATAAGAAAGAAAAGAAAGAAAGAGTAAGGAAAGGAGAAAGAATGTAAGAATGAAAGATGAAAGATGAAAATTAAAGAAAGAAAGAAAGAAAGAAGAATGGAAGAATCAAAGAGAGAAAGAAAGAAAGAAAGAAAGAGAAAGAAAGAAAAAAAGAAAGAAAGAAGAAAGACAAACAAAGATGAAAGAGAAAAGAAAATAAAGGATAGACAGGAAAAAAGGAAAGAAAGAAAGGGGAAGGAAAGAAGAAAGAAGGATAGAATGCATGACGAAAGATGAAAAAGTCATGAAAGGAAGAAAGATGAAAGAAAGAAAGAATAAGAAGGAAGAACAAAGACAGGAGGAACGAAATAAAGATGAAGGAATTGAAAGAAGGAAAGAAGAAAGAAAGAGAAAAGAATGAAAGAGAGAAAGAAAAAATGAAAGAAAAAAGAAAAGAAAGGTAAGAAATGAAAAAGAAGAAAAGATAGAAAGAGGAATGAAAGAAGAAAGAAAGAATGTAAGATGAAAGGAGAAAAAGAGAGAAGAAAGAAAGAAAGAATGAAAGAAAGAAAGAAGAAAGAAAGAAAAAAGAGCAAAACAAAGACAGAAAGAAGGAAAAAGAAAGACAATAGAAAAGAAAGGAAAGAAGGAAAAAGAAGAAAAGAAAGAAAGAGGACTGAAAGAAGAAAGAAAGAAGAATGAAAGATGAAAGCTGAATAGAAAAGAAAGGATAGAAAGGAAAAAAGGCGGAAAAGAAAGAATGAAAGGAAGGAAAGAAGAAAGAATGTAACAATGCAAGATGAAAGATGAAGAAGTCAAGAAAGAAAGAAAAAAGAAAAGGAAAGTATAAGGAAAGATCAAACACAGGAGAAAAGAAATAAAAACGAAGGAAGGAAAGAAGAAAGAAAGAAAGAAAGAAAAAGAAAGAAAGAAGGAAAGAAAGAAGACAGACAAAAAGAAGAAATACAGAAAATAGGAGAGAAGAAAGACAGAAAGTGGTAAAAATGAAAGACAATAGATAAGAAAGGAAAGAATGGAAAAAGAATAGAAAGAAGAGGAAAGAAAGAAAGAATGCAAGATGAGAGATGGAAAAGAATAGGAAGAATGAAAGTAGAAACAATGAAAGAACAAGAATGCAAAGGAAAAAAGACAGGAGTAACCAAATAAAGATGAAGAAAGGAAGGAAGGAAGGAAAGAAAAATGAAAGAAAAATGAAACAAAGAACTAAGATAGAAAGAAACAAAGAAGAAAGACAGAAAAAAGAATGAAAGAAGAAAGAGAAAGAAAGATGAAAGACACTAGAAAAAAAGGATAGAAAGGAATAAAGGATGAAAACAAAGAAAGAAAGAGGAAAGAAAGAAGAAAGAATGTAAGAATGCAAGATGAAAGGTGAAAAAGTCAACGAAAAAAGAATGTAAGAATAAGAAAGAACAAAGAAGGGAGAAAAGAAATAAAGACAATGGAAAGAAGGAAGGAAAGAAAGAAAGAAAGAAAGATGTAAGACAGACAGAAAAGAAATGAAAGGGACAAAAAAGAAAGAAAGAAAGGCGAAAGACAGTAGAAAAGCCAGGATAGAAAGGAAAAAAGGAAGAAAAGAGTGAAAGAGAAAGTGAAGAAGAAAGAATGAAAGACTACAATATGAAAGATGAAAAAGGAAAGAAAGAAAGAATAAAGACTGAAAGAAGAAAGACAGAAAGAAAAAAATGAAAGAAAATAGAAAAGAAAGACACGAAAAAGGACAAAAAGAAAGAAAGAAGAAAGAAAGAAGAAGAAAGTAAGAATCAAAGTAGAAAGATGAAGAAAGAAGAAAGAATGAAAGAAAAAAAAGAAACAATAAAAGAAAGTAGTAACGAAATAACCACAAAGGAAGGAAGGAAAGAAACAAAGAAAGAAAGAAGTTTGACAGAAAGAGTAAGAGAAGAAAAGGAGATTAAAAAATGAAAAGGAAAGGAAGACGAAAGACAGCAGAAAAGAAAGGATAGAAAGGTAAACAGGAAGAAAAGAAGAAAGAAAGGAAAGAAAGGAAGAATGTAAGACTGCAAGATAAAAGATGAAAAACGGAGGCGGAGCCAGGATGGTGGCATGAGTAGAACAGTGGAAATCTCCTCCCAAAACCACATAGAGCTATGAAAATATAACAAAGAAAAATATTCCTAAAATAGAGACCACAGGACACAGGACAAAATCCAGACTACATCCACACCTGCAAGAACCCAGCGCCTTGCGAAGGGGGTAAGATACAAGCCCCAGCCTGGCGGGACCCGAGCGCCCCTCCCCCCGGCTCCCGGTGGGTGGAAAGAAACCGCAGCGGTTTTTTTTTTGGCGAGTGCTTTTTGGAAGCCTTAAAGGGACAGGGCCCCCGTTGCTAGGGAGGCAGGGTGGCGGGACCGGTGAGTGGGTACCTCGGACCAGCGCCTGAGGACACAGAATATCCCGCATTTTTCCCTGCAGTACCGGTGGGCGGGTGCCTGAGACCGGCGCCTGAGGACGGAGGAAATCGCGCGTTTCCCCCCCCCTTTTTTTTCTCTTTTTGGCGAGCGCTTTTTGGAAGCCTTAATGGGACAGGGACCCCGGTGCTAGGGAGGCAGGGCGGCGGGACTGGTGAGTGGGTGCCTGGGACCAGCGCCTGAGGACAAAGAATATCCCGCGTCTTTCCCTGTGGGAACGGTGGGAGGATGCCTGAGACTGGCACCTGAGGACGGAGGAAATCGCACATTTTCCCCTTTTTTTTTCTCTTTTTGGTGAGTGCTTTTTGGAAGCCTTAAAGGGACAGGGACCCTGGTGCTAGGGAGGCAGGGCAGCAGGACTGGTGAGTGGGTGCCTGGGACAAGCGCCTGAGGACGAAGAATATCCCGCGTTCTTCCCTGCGGAACCGGAGGCCAGGTGCCTGAGACTGACACCTGAGGATGGAGGAAATCGCACGTTTTTCCCCTTTTTTTTCTCTTTTTCGCGAGCGCTTTTTGGAAGCCTTAGAGGGACAGGGACCCCGGTGCTAGGGAGGTAGGGCGACGGGACTGGTGAGCGGGTGCCTGGGACCGGCGCCTGAGGACAAAGAATATCGCGCATTTTTCCCTGTGGGACCAGTGGGTGGGTGCTTTTTGGAAGCCTTGAAGGGACAGGGACCCTGGTGCTAGGGAGACAGGGGAGCAGAACCAGTGAGCGGGTGCCTGGGACCGGTGCCTGAAGACAAAAAAAAAAATCGCGTATTTTCCTTTTTTTTTTTTTTTTTCTATTCCCTCTCTCATTGTTGCTGTTGTTGTTTTGGTTTGGAGAGTGCTTTTTGGAAGTCTTAAAGGGGCAGGACAGGTCACTTAGACCAGAGGCAGGGAATCTGGGGATCTCTGGGCACTCTAACCCCCTGGGCAGCAGGAAGCACAGAGGCTCCTTACAGAGATAAATAGCCTCCCGGCCGCTCCCCCTCCAATGGGGCTCCACCATTTTGGAGGAGCGGCCCCAGCCAGGCCACGCCCACAGCAACAGCGGAGATAAACCCCAAAGCAACTGGGCAGGAAGCAGAAGCCCTGTCTGCACACAGATGCCCAGCACAAGCCACTAGAGGTCGCTATTCTCCCAGGAGAGGAAGGCCACAAACCAACAAGAAGGAAAGCTCTCCCAGCTGTCACTTGTACAAGCTCTGCAAACTATCTCTATCACCATGAAAAGGCAAAACTACAGGCAGACAAAGATCACAGAGACAACACCTGAGGAGACAGAAATAACCAGTCCTCCTGAAAAAGAATTCAAAATAAAAATCACGAACATGCTGACAGAGATGCAGAGAAAATGCAAGAGCAATGGGATGAGATGCAGAGAAAAATGCAAGAGCAGTGGGATGAAGTCCGGAAGGAGATCACAGAAGTGAAACAATCCCTGGAAGGATTTATAAGCAGAATGGATAAGATGCAAGAGGTCATTGAAGGAATAGAAGCCAGAGAACAGGAACGTATAGAAGCTGACATAGAGAGAGATAAAGGGATCTCCAGGAATGAAACAACACTAAGAGAACTATGTGACCAAGCCAAAAGGAATAATATTCGTATTATAGGGATACCAGAAGAAGAAGAAAGAGGAAAAGGGATAGAAAGTCTCTTTGAAGAAATAATTGCTGAAAACTTCCCCAAACTGGGGGAGGAAATAATCGAACAGACCATGGAATTACACAGAACCCCCAATAGAAAGGATCCAAGGAGAACAACACCAAGACACATAGTAATTAAAATGGCAAGGATCAAGGACAAGGAAAGAGTTTTAAAGGCAGCTAGAGAGAAAAAGGTCACCTATAAAGGAAAACCCATCAGACTATCATCAGACTTCTAGACAGAAACCCTACAGACCGGAAGAGAATGGCATGATATACTTAATGCAATGAAACAGAAGGGCCTTGAACCAAGGATACTGTATCCAGCACGACCATCATTTAAATATGATGGCAGGATTAAACAATTCCCAGACAAGCAAAGGCTGAGGGAATTTGCTTCCCACAAACCACCTCTACAGGGCATCCTACAGGGACTGCTCTAGATGGGAGCACCCCTAAAAAGAGCACAGAACAAAACACCCAACATATGAAGAAGGGAGGAGGAGGAATAAGAAGGGAGAAAAGAAAAGAATCTCCAGACAGTGTATATAACAGATCATAAGCGAGCTAAGTTAGGCAGTAAGATACTAAAGAAGCTAACCTTGAACCTTTGGTAACCAAGAATCTAAAGCCTGCAATGGCAATAAGTACATATCTCTCAATAGTCACCATAAATGTAAATGGACTTAATGCACCAATCAAAAGACATAGAGTAATAGAATGGATAAAAAAGCAAGACCCATTTATATGCTGCTTACAAGAAACTCACCCTAAACACTAAGATAAGCATAGACTAAAAGTCAAGAGATGGACAAACATATTTCAGGCAAACAACAGTGAGAAGAAAGCAGGGGTTGCAGTACTAATATCAGACAAAATAGACTTCAAAACACAGAAAGTAACAAGAGATAAAGAAGGATACTACATAATGATAAAGGGCTCAGTCCAACAAGAGGATATAACCATTCTAAATATATATGCACCCAATACAGGAGCACCAGAATATGTGAAGCAAATACTAACAGAACTAAAGAGGGAAATAGACTGCAATGCATTCATTGTAGGAGACTTCAACACACCACTCACCCTAAAGGATAGATCCACCGGGCAGAAAATAAGTAAGGACACACAGGCACTGAACAACACACTAGAACAGATGGACCTAAAAGACATCTATAGAACTCTACATCCAAAAGCAACAGGATATACATTCTTCTCAAGTGCACATGGAACATTCTCCAGAATAGACCACATACTAGCTCACAAAAAGAGCCTCAGTAAATTCCAAAATATTGAAATTCTACCAACCAATTTTTCAGACCACAAAGGTATAAAAGTAGAAATAAATTATACAAAGAAAACAAAAAGGCTCACAAACACATGGAGGCTTAACAACATGCTACTAAATAATCAATGGATCAATGAACAAATCAAAATAGAGATCAAGGAATATATAGAAACAAATGACAACAACACAAAGCCCCAACTTCTGTGGGACACAGCAAAAGCAGTCTTAAGAGGAAAGTATATAGCAATCCAGGCGCATTTGAAGAAGGAAGAACAATCCCAAATGAATAGTCTAACATCACAATTATCAAAACTGGAAAAAGAAGAACAAATGAGGCCTAAAGTCAGAAGAAGGAGGGATATAATAAACATCAGAGAAGAAATAAACAAAATTGAGAAGAATAAAACAATAGCAAAAATCAACGAAACCAAGAGCTGGTTCTTCGAGAAAATAAACAAAATAGATAAGCCCCTAGCACAACTTATTAAGAGAAAAAGAGAATCAACACAAATCAACATAATCAGAAATGAGAATGGAAAAATCACGACAGACTCCACAGAAATACAAAGAATTATTAAAGACTACTATGAAAACCTACATGCCAACAAGCTGGAAAACCTAGAAGAAATGGACAACTTCCTAGAAAAATACAACCTCCCAAGACTGACCAAGGAAGAAACACAAAAGTTAAACCAATTACGAGCAAAGAAATTGAAACAGTAATCAAAAAACTACCCAAGAACAAAACCCCAGGGCCGGACGGATTTACCTCGGAATTTTATCAGACACAGAGAAGACATAATACCCATTCTCCTTAAAGTGTTCCACAAAATAGAAGAAGAGGGAATACTCCCAAACTTATTCTATGAAGCCAACATCACCCTAATACCAAAACCAGGCAAAGACCCCATCAAAAAAGAAAATTACAGACCAATATCCCTGATGAATGTAGATGCAAAAATACTCAATAAAATATTAGCAAACAGAATTCAACAGTATATCAAAAGGATCATACACCATGACCAAGCGGGGTTCATCCCAGGGATGCAAGGATAGTACAACATTCAAAAATCCATCAACATCATCCACCACATCAACAAAAAGAAAGACAAAATCCACATGATCATCTCCATAGATGCTGAAAAAGCATTTGACAAAATTCAACATCCATTCATGATAAAAACTCTCAGCAAAATGGGAATAGAGGGCAAGTACCTCAACATAATAAAGGCCATATATGATAAAAACACAGCCAGCATTATACTGAACAGCGAGAAGCTGAAAGCATTTCCTCTGAGATCGGGAACCAGACAGGGATGCCCACTCTCCCCACTGTTATTTAACATAGTACTGGAGGTCCTATCCACGGCAATCAGACAAAACAAAGAAATACAAGGAATCCAGATTGGTAAAGAAGAAGTTAAACTGTCACTATTTGCAGATGATATGATACTGTACATAAAAAACCCTAAAGACTCCACTCCAAAACTACTAGAACTGATATCGGAATACAGCAAAGTTGCAGGATACAAAATTAACACACAGAAATCTGTAGCTTTCCTATACACTAACAATAAATCAATAGAAAGAGAAATCAGGAAAACAATTTCATTCACCATTGCATCAAAAAGAATAAAATACCTAGGAATAAACCTAACCAAAGAAGTGAAAGACTTATACTCTGAAAACTACAAGTCACTCTTAAGAGAAATTAAAGGGGACACTAATAAATGGAAACTCATCCCATGCTCATGGCTAGGAAGAATTAATATCGTCAAAATGGCCATCCTGCCCAAAGCAATATACAGATTTGATGCAATCCCTCTCAAATTACCAGCAACATTCTTCAATGAATTGGAACAAATAATTCAAAAATTCATATGGAAACACCAAAGACCCCGAATAGCCAAAGCAATCCTGAAAAAGAAGAATAAAGTAGGGGGGATCTCACTCCCCAACTTCAAGCTCTACTACAATGCCATAGTAATCAAGACAATTTGGTACTGGCACAAGAACAGAGCCACAGACCAGTAGAACAGAGTAGAGACTCCAGAAATTAACCCAAACATATATGGTCAATTAATATTTGATAAAGGAGCCATGGACATACAATGGCAAAATCACAGTCTCTTCAACAGATGGTGCTGGCAAAACTGGACAGCTACATATAGGAGAATGAAACTGGACCATTGTCTAACCCCATATACAACGGTAAACTCAAAATGGATCAAAGACCTGAATGTAAGTCATGAAACCATTAAACTCTTGGAAAAAAACAGGCAAAAACCTCTTAGACATAAACATGAGTGACCTCTTCTTGAACATATCTCCCCGGGCAAGGAAAACAACAGCAAAAATGAGCAAGTGGGACTACATTAAGCTGAAAAGCTTCTGTACAGCAAAAGACCCCATCAATAGAACAAAAAGGAACCCTACAGTATGGGAGAATATATTTGAAAATGACAGATCCGATAAAGGCTTGACGTCCAGAATATATAAAGAGCTCACATGCCTCAACAAACAAAAAACAAATAACCCAATTAAAAAATGGGCAGAGGAACTGAACAGACAGTTCTCTAAAAAAGAAATGCAGATGGCCAACAGACACATGAAAAGATGCTCCACATCGCTAATTATCAGAGAAATGCAAATTAAAACTACAATGAGGTATCACCTCACACCAGTAAGGATAGCTGCCATCCAAAAGACAAACAACAACAAATGTTGGTGAAGCTGTGGAGAAAGGGGAACCCTCCTACACTGCTGGTGGGAATGTAAATTAGTTCAACCATTGTGGAAAGCAGTATGGAGGTTCATCAAAATGCTCAAAACAGACCTACCATTTGACCCAGGAATTCCACTCCTAGGAATTTACCCTAAGAACGCAGCAATCAAGTTTGAGAAAGACAGATGCACCCCTATGTTTATCGCAGCACTATTTACAATAGCCAAGAATTGGAAGCAACCTAAATGTCCATCTGTAGATGAATGGATAAAGAAGATGTGGTATATATACACAATGGAATACTACTCAGCCATAAGAAGTGTAAAAATCCAACCATTTGCAGCAACATGGATGGAGCTGGAGAGTATTATGCTCTGTGAAATAAGCCAAGCGGAGAAAGAGAAATACCAAATGATTTCACTCATCTGAGGTGTATAGGAACAAAGGAAAAACTGAAGGAACAAAACAGCAGTGGAATTACAGAACCCAAAAATGGACTAACAGGTACCAAAGGGAAAGGAACTGGGGAGGATGGGTGGGCAGGGAGGAATAAGGGGGGGAAAGAAAAAGGAGGGTATTAAGATTAGCATGCATGGGGGGGAGGGAGAAAGGTAAGGGTGGGCTGCACAACACAGAGAGGACAAGTAGTGACTATACAACATTTTGCTAAGCTGATGGACAGTAACCGTAATGTGGTTGTTACGGGGGACCTGATATAGGGGAGAACATAGTAAACATAGTATTCTTCATGTAAGTGTAGATTAAAAATTTAAAAAAAAGAAAGAAAGAAAGAAAGAAAAGGAGGATTACTCCTTGATAGGATAAAACTATTGGTAAATCAAAGATCAACACATGCTTTAAAAATCCTTAATGTTGATCACTTAAAGGGTGTCAGATGATCAGCTATGGAGGTACTCTTTTCTGATAATATTCCTTTCTCTTAATAAAAAAAAAAAGCAGTTACTGTGTGCTGACCTCCAATGAGTTCTGCACAGTGGTATAGAGGGCATGTCAAAGTGTGGGCAAAGGGTCTGTTTGTTTCTATGCAGAAGATCAAGGCCTAGCTTTGATACCCAGAAAATGAACTAAGATATGATATGAGGAGGAGCTTCCGGCATCAGCACTCTCTTGAGGACTTGTGCCAGGGGGATGATTATCAAAAAGCCTCCACAGGGATCCAGACAATGCTGTGGCTGTGGCTGCATCCAGCCCACCATCTCCTGGACTTGCCATAGGAATGAGGAGGGAGATGTCTAGGCTGCCATGTGCATACAGTGAGACAACGAATTTGACCAGATCTGTACTGTTGGAACTCAACCAGGAGTTGGGAGGGGTGCAAGTTGTAGCCCTCCAAACTCTCTTGACTATAGACTATCTACGGTTAAAAGAACATATGGGATGTGAACAGATCCAAGAAATGGGCTGCTTTAATTTGTCTGATTGTTCAAGTACAGTTGGACAATATCCATCATATCATAGATAAATTTTTGCAAATGCCTAGGGTGCCTAAATGGTTTTCTTGGCTTCACTGGAGATGGATGGTAATTATAAATTTGCTTTGTTTATGTCACCGTATTCCTATTATGTTAATATGTGTGTGCAAATTAGTTAGTAGTTTAAAACCTATACATTCTTAAGGTACTCTACAAGAAGATATGTCAAAAAAAATCAATCCTCCATGTTTCCTTCCATATGCTACCTCTATAGCTTTTCTTCTTCCTTCCTAATTACAGCCCTTAAATAGAATTCGTGCCTCATATCGAATTTACCGAGTATCATAATTCCTCCAGGTGGTAAAGATACCTCGAGACAAGTGCTGGGCATAGAAGCCACAGGGCATAAATCTGCAAAGAGGTAAAAAGCTAACCTTTTCAAACAATATTGCTTCTCTCTCACATACCAACTTTAAATTTCCCTGTATGGCCCTGGAAGATGGCTGGTTAACCAGAGATGGGTAAGATTCTTCAAGGGAGGAACAACCTAAGACAGGCACAGTTGCATGGGGGCCATCAGGTGAGAATTTGGGGATCAACAGAGGTGAGGCTCAGAACCTCACCCCCCCTGCTTTGAGAGAAATATTCTGCATCTGTGGATGTCTTGCTGCCCTTGTCTAGCCTGGATTAATACTTAGTCCATAGGCACACACCTGATCATCTGATCATCTACATTTGCCCTCTTACAGCACTAAACTATGTTTTCTACCTTTATCTTGCATCTACCTACCACTTCAGCATTTTATTAAAAATAAAAATAATAATAATAGAGGGAGAAATGTGGGATCAACATATAAATCAAGTACAAAAATCAAATGAATATTCATATTTGTCCTGGTTGTTTATGAGTCATAATGCATGATCAAACCGAAAGTTTCTGTGATGAATACCCTTGTACTGTTCACCATGTAAGAATTTATTCACTATGTAAGAATTCGTTCACCATGTAAGAACTTGTTCGTTATGCTTCAGAAGATTGGAGACTGATGAGAATTAGGCTTGAGATGGATTAATGGTTGTACATTGAGCATTGACCCCCCTATACTGAATTTTATTTTTGTTAACACCTATTTGATCAATAAATATGAGAGATGCCCTCTCAAAAAAAAAATGAAAAACAATAGAAAGAAAGAGAGAAGAAAAAAGACAGCATAAGAAAGAAAACAGACAGGAGGAACAAACTAAAGAAGACGGAAAGAAGGAAAGAAGCAAAGACAGAAAGAAAAAAAAGAAAGTATGAATGCAAGATGAAAAATGAAGAAAGAAAAAACAATGAAGAAAGAATGAAAGAATAAGAAAAAAGTAAAAAAGACAGGAGGAATGAAATAAAGATGAAGGAAGGAAAGAAAGAAAGAAAAAAGAAAGAAAGAAGATAGAAAGAAAAAACGAAGAATGTCCGAAAAAACAATGAAAAGAAAGTAAGATGAAAGACAGAAGAAAACAAATGATAGGAAGGAAAAAAGAAAGAAAAGAAAGAAAGAGGAAAAATAGAAGAAAGAATGAAAGAATGGAAGAAGAAAGATGAAGAAGGAAAGAAAGAAAGAAAAAAGGAAGAAAGAATAAGAATGAAAGAAAAAAGACAGGAGCAATGGAATAAAGACGTAAGAAGGAAGGAAGGAAAGACAGAAAGAAAGAATGGAAGACAGAAAGAAAGGAAGGAAGGAAGGAAGGAAGAAGGAAAGAAGGATAGAAGGTAAGCAATAAAGAAAGAGAGAAGGAAGGAAAGAAGAAAGAAATAGAATGAAACAAAGACAGATAGAAGGAAAAATGAAAGACAATATGAAAGGAAAGAAACGAAAAAGGAGAAAAGTTTGAAAGAGGAAAGAAAGAAGAAAGTTAGAATTCAAGATGAAAGATGAAAACGGAAAGAAAGAAGAAAAAATGAAAGAATAAAAAAAAGAAAAAAAGACAGGAGGACCGAAATAAAGATGAAAGAAGGAAAGAAAAAAGAAAGAAAGAAAGAAGACAGAAAGAAAGAAAGAAAAAAAGAAAGAAGACAGAAAGAAAGATAGAAAGAAAGAAAAAAGAATGAAAAAAGAAAGACAAAAAGAAAGACGAAGGATAGTAGAAAAGAAAGGATAGAAAAGAAAAAAGGAAGAAAAAGAAAGACGAAAGAAAGAAGAAAGAATGTAAGAATACAAGATGCAAGATGAAAAAGGATAGAAAGAAAGAAGAAAGAAAGAAAGAATAAGAAAGAGCAAACACAGGAGAAAAGAATACAGATGAAGGAATTATGGAAGGAAGGACAGAATGAAAGAAAGAAAAAAGAAAAACAGAAAACAGAATGAAAGAAAGATGATAAATGATTGAGTAGATAATAAATGAGTGAATGAATAAATGAGTAAATAAGTACATACATACATACACATACATACATACATAAAGAATGAAGGATAGAATAAAAGGGATATTGAGTGGGAATGGAAAGATAAAGGGAAAGGGAAAGGGTGGGAATGGAGGAATATGTGGGGGTGTGTGAGAGGATGTGCCCATTACAATCAGTATGTACAATGTGGAAGGGAAGAGAAGACAACTAGGGATTCTACAGTCTCTTCTATTCCCGTAGACAGTGACTGCAATGGGGTATCAGGGAGCATCTCATTGACGGGGGAGTTTAGTAACCTACATGTTACTTGAAAGAAAGAAAGAGATAAAGAAAGAAAGAAAGAAAGAAAGAAGGAAAGAAAGAAAGAGAGAAGGAAAGAAAGAAAGAGAGAAAAAAGAGAGAAAGAAAAAAAGAAAAAAAGAGAAAAAAAAAAAAAGAGAAAAAGAGGAGAAGAAAAAAAAAAAAAAAGAGAAAAAAAAAAAAAAGAAAAAAGACAGAAAGAAAAAAAAATGCAAAAGAAGGAAAAAGAAAGGAAAGAAAGGAAAAAGAAGAAAAGAAAGAAAGAGGAATGAAAGAAGAATCTTAGAATGCAGCATGAAGGATGAAAAAGGTATGAAAGAAAGAAAGAAGAAAGAATGAAATAATAAGAAGGAAAGAACAAAGACAAGATGAAAGAAAGACGATGGAAGGAAAGAAAGAAAGAAAGAAAAAAAAAAAAAAAGAAAGAAAGAAAGAAAGAAAAAAAGAAAGAAAGAAAGAAAGAAAGAAAGAAAGAAAGAAAGAAAGAAGAAAGAAAGAAAGAAAAAAGAAAGAAAGAAAGAAGAAAGAAAGAAGAAAGAAAGAAAGGAAGAACAAAGAAAGAAAGAAGAAAGAAAGAAATAAGAAAGAAAGAAAGAAGAAAGACGTCAGACACTAGAAAAGAAAAGATAGAAAGGAAAACAGGAAGAAAAGAAAGAAAGAAAATGGAAGCAAAGAAGAAAGAATGAGAGAATACAATAAGAAAGACGAAAAAGGAAAGAAAGAAAGAAGAATGAAAGAAAAAAGACTGAAAGAAGAAAGACAGAAAGAAAGAAAAATAAAAGAAAAAAAAAAAAAAAGACACGAAAAAGGAAAGAAAGAAAGAAAGAGGAAAGAAAGAAGAAAGTAAGAATGCAAGTTGAAAGATGAAAGAAAAAAGAATGAAAGAATAAAAAGAAAGAAAAAAAAGACAGTAGTAACGAAATAACCACAAAGGAAGGAAGGAATGGAGGAAAGCAAGAAAGAAAGACAGAGGAAAGAAAGAAAGAAAAAGTTCTAAAGAAAGAATACAAGAAGAAAAGGAAATAGAGAACGAAAAAGAAAGGGAGATGAAAGACAGTAGAAAAGAAATGTTAGAAAGGAAAAAAGGAAGAAAATGAAGAAACAAAGGAAAGAAAGAAGAACGAATGTAAGACTGCAAGATAAAAGATGAAATAGGTAAGAAAGAAAAAAAGAAAGAATAAGAAAGAAAAAAGACAGGAGGAACGAACTAAAGATGAAGGAAGGAAGGAAAGAAGCAAAGGCAGAAAGAAAAAAGAAAGAAAGTATGAATGCAAGATGAAAGATGAAGAAAGAAAGAAAAAAGAATGAAGAAAGAACGAAAGAACAAGAAGAAAGTATGAAAGACAGGAGGAAGGAAATAAAGACGAAGTAAGGAAAGAAAGAAAGGAACAAAGAAAAAGAAAAAAAGAAAGGAAAGAAAGAAAGAAGGAAAGTAACAAAGAAAGAAAGAAAGAAGAAAGAAAGAAAGAAAGAAAGAAAGAAAAAAAGAAAGAAAGAAAGAAGATAGAAAGAAAGAAGAAAGGACGAAAGAAGAACGAAAAAGAAAGATGAAAGACTGTAGAAAAGAAATGACAGAAAGTAAAAAAGAAAGAAAAAAAGAAAGAAAAAGAATGGAAGGATACAAGATGAAAGAGGAAAAAGGAAAGAAAGAAGAAAATGAAAGAAGGAAAGAATAATAAGGAAAGAAAAAAGACTGTAGGAACGAGATAAAGACGAAGGAAGGAAGCAAAGACAGAAAGAATGAAACAAACAAACAAAGAAAGAAGGAAACAAAGAAAGGATCAAAGAAAGAAGGAAACAAAGAAAGAAAGTAGAACGAATGAAAGAAAGATAGAAAGAAGAAAGAAAAAGACCAAAAGAAGAAAGACTGAAAGAAAGAAAAATGAAAGACAATAGAAAAGAAAAGAAAGACACGAAAAAGGGAAAAAAGAAAGAGGAAAGAAAGAAGAAAGAATGTAAGGATGCAAGATGAAAGATGAAAAAGTCAAGAAAGAAAGAAAGAAAGAAGAAAGGAAGAAACAGAGAGAAAGAAAGAAAGAGAGAGAAAGATAGAAAGAAAGAAGGAGAAGGAAAGAAAGAAACAAGAAAGACAAATAAACAAAGATGAAAGAAAAAAGAAAATAAAGGATAGAAAGGAAAAAAGGAAGAAAGGAAAGAAAGAAAGAGGAAGGAAAGAAGAACGAATGTAAGAATGCAAGATGAAAGATGAAAAATGCAAGAAAGGAAGAAAGATGAAAGAAAGAAAGAATAAGAAGGAAAGAACAAAGACAGGAGGAAAGAAATAAAGATGAAGGAAGGAAGAAAGGAGGAAAGAAGAAAGAAAAGAATGAAAGAGAGAGAAAGAAGGAAAAATGAAAGACAATAGATAAGATAGGAAAGAAATGAAGAAGAAAAGATAGAAAGAGGAATGAAAGAAGAAAGAAAGACATAAGATGAAAGTTGAAAAAGGAAAGAAAGAAGAAAGAAGAAAGAAAGAATGAATGAAGGAAAGAAAGAAAGAAGAAGGTAAGAAAAAAACAATGAAAGAAAGGAAAAAGAAGGAAAAAAGAAAGACAAGAGAAAAGAAAGGAAAGAAAGGAAAAAGAAGAAAAGAAAGAAAGAATGCAAGATGAAAGATGAAAAAGTAAAGAAAGAAAGAAAGAAGAAAGGAAGAATAAGAAAGAAAAAAAGGAAGGAGGTACGAGATAAAGATGAAGGAAGGAAGCAAAGAGGAAAGAAAGAAAGAAGACAGAAAAAGAAAGAAAAGATGAAAGACAAAGAAGAGAGCCAAATAGAAAATAAAGGATAGAAAGGAAAAAAGGAGGAAAAGAAAGAATGAAAGAGGAAAGAAAGAAGAAAGAATGTAAGAATGAAAGATGAAACATGAAAAATTCAAGAAAGAAAGAAAGAAGGAAAGTATAAGGAAAGAACAAACAGAGGAGGAAAAAAAAAGAAAAGAAGGAAGGAAAGAATGAAAGAAAAAAACAAAGAAAGAAAGAAGAAAGAAAAAAAGAAGGAAAGAAAGAAAAGAAGAAAAAAAAAAAAAAGAAAGAAAAAATAAAGACAGAAAGAAAAAAAGAAGAAAGGACGAAAAAAGAAAGAAAGATGAAAGACAGAAGAAAAAAATGATAGAAAGGAAAGAAAGAAAGAGGAAAGATGGAAGAAAGAATGGAAGAATACAAGATGAAAGAGGAAAAGGAAAGAAAGAAGAAAAAGAAGGATAGAAGAAGAAGGAAAGAAAAGACTGTAAGAAGGAGATAAAGATGAAGGAAGGAAGGAATATAGAAAGGAAAGAATGAAAGAAAGAAGAAAGAAAAAGAAAGAAAGAAAGAAAGAAAGAAAGAAAGAAAGAAAGAAGGAATAAAGAAAGAAAGAAGGAAAGAAAAAGACCGAAAGAAGAAAGACAGAAAGAAAGAAAAATGAATAGAATAGAAAGTAAAAGACACGAAAAAGGCAAAAAAGAAAGAAGGAAGAAAGAAGGTAAGAATGCAGGTTTAAAGAGAAAGAAAGAATGAAAGAATAAAAAGAAATAATAAAATACAGCCGGTATGAAATAAAGATGAAGGAAATAAGCAAGGATGGAAACAAAGAAAAGTGAAAGAAAAAAGAACATACGCAGAAAGAAAAACAGAGGAAAGTGAAAAAAAATAATGAAAAAGAAAGAAAGAAGAAAGACAGTTTAATAGAAAAGATAGAAAGGAAAAAAGGAAGAAAAGAAAGAAAGAGGAAACAAAGAAGAAAGAAAGTAAGAATCCAAGTTGAATGATAAAGGAAGAAAGAATGAAAGAATAAAAGGAAAGAAAAGACAGGAGGAACGAAATAAAGATGAAGGAAGGAAGGAAGGACAGAAACACAGAAAAGAGAAAGAAAAAAGAACATACACAGAAAGAAAAACAGAGGAAAGGGAGAAAAAATAATGAAAAAGAAAGAAAAAAGAAAGTAGAAAAAAAAGGATAGAAAGGAGAAAAGGAAGAAAAGAAAGAGAGAGGAAACAAAGAAGAAAGAAAGTAAGAATGCAAGTTGACTGATAAAGGAAGAAGAATGAAAGAATAAAAGGAAAGAAAAGACAGGAGGCACAAAATAAAAACGAAGGAAGTAATGAAGAAAGGACAGAAAGAAAGAAAGAAAGAAAGAAAGAAAGAAAGAAAGAAAGAAAGAAAGAAAGAAAGAAAGAAAGAAAGAAAGAAAGAAAGAAAGAAAGAAAGATAGAAAGAAAGAAAGAAAGAAAGAAAGACAGAATTTAGACAAACAGAAAAAAAGAAAGGGACAAAAAGAAAGATAAAGAAAGAAAGAAAGACGTGAGACAGTAGAAAAGACAGGATAGAAAGGAAAAAAGGAAGAAAAGAAAAAAAGAAAGAGGAAGCGAAGAAGAAAGAATGAAAGAATACAATAGGAAAGACGAAAAAGGAAAGAAAAAAAGAAGAAAGAAAAAAAAAAGACTGAAAGAAGAAAGACAGAAAGAAAAGTTACAGAAAAAAGAAAAGAAAGACACGAAAAAAGAAAGAAAGAAAGAAAGAAATAGGAAGGAAAGAGGAAAGTAAGAATGCAACTTAAAATATGAAGAAAGAAGAAAGAAAGAAATAGTTCAAAAGAAAGAATAAGAGAAGAAAAGGAAATAGAAGAACGAAAAAGAAAGGGAGACAAAAGACAGTAGAAAAGAAAGGTTAGAAAGGAAATAAGGAAGAAAAGGAAGAAAGGAAAGAAAGAAGAAAGAATGTAAGACTGCAAGATAAAGATGAAAAAGGAAAGAAGAAAAAAGTAAGAAAAACAAAGAAAGAAAAAAGACAGGAGGAAAGAACTAAAGACGAAGGAAGGAAGGAAAAAGGCAAAGGGAGAAAGAAAAAAGAAAGTATGAATGCAAGATGAAAGATGAAGAAAGACAGAAAAAAGAATAAAAGAAAGAACGAAAGAACAAGAAGAAAGTAAGAAAGACAGGAGGAAGGAAATAAAGGCGAAGGAAGGAAAGAAAGAAAGAAAGAAAGAAAGAAAGAAAGAAAGAAAGAAAGAAAGAAAGAAAAAAAGAAAGAAAGAAAGAAAGAAAGAAAGAAAGAAAGAAAGAAAGAAAGAAAGAAAGAAAGAAAAAAGAAAAAGAAACAATGAAGGGAAAGAAAGAAAGAAGGAAAGTAACAAAGGAAGAAAGAAAGAAGAAAGAAAGAAAGAAAGAAAGAAAGAAGAAAGAAAGAAAAGAAATGATGAAAGAACGAAAAAGAAAGATGAAAGACAGTAGAAAAGAAATGTAGAAAGGAAAAAAGCAAGAAAAGAAAAAAGAAAGAAGAAAGAATCGAAGAATACAAGATGAAAGAGGAAAAAGGAAAGAAAGAAGAAAAAGAAAGAAGGATAGAAGAAGAAGGAAAGAAAAAAGACTGTAAGAACGATAGAAAGACAAAGGAAGAAGAAAGAAAGAAAGAAAGAAAGAAAGAAAGAAAGAAAGAAAGAAAGAAAGAAAGAAAGAAAGAAAGAAAGAAAGAAAGAAAGAAAGAAAGAAAGAAAGAAAGAAAGAAAGAAAGAAAGAAAGAAAGAAAGAAAGAAAGAAAGAAAGAAAGAAAGAAAGAAAGAAAGAAAGAAAGAAAGAAAGAAGAAAGAAAAAGACCAAAAGAAGAAAGACAGAAAGAAAGAAAAATGAATGGAAAAGAAAGTAAAAGACATGAAAAAGGCACAGAAGAAACAATGTAAGAATGCAAGTTGAAAGAGAAAGTAAGAATGAAAGAATAAAAAGAAAGAATAGAAGACAAGGCAGTATGAAATAAAGACGAGAGAGGGAAGAAAGGATGGAGACAAAGAAAAGAGAAAGAAAAAAAAACATACACAAAAAAAAAAGCAGAGGACAGGGAGAAAAAAAAATAAAAAAGAAAGAAAGAGAAAAGACAGGAGAAAAGAAAGGAGAGAAAGGAGAAAAGAAAGAAAGAGGAACAAAAGAAGAAAGAAAGTAAGAATGCAAGTTGAACGATAAAGGAAGAAGAAAGAATGAAAGAATAAAAGGAAAGCAAAGACAGCAGGAACGAAATAAAGATGAAGGAAGGAAGGAAGAAAGGAAGGACAGAAAGATAGAAAGAAAGAAAGAAAGAAAGAAAGAAAGAAAGAAAGAAAGAAAGAAAGAAAGAAAGAAAGAAAGAAAGAAAGAAAGAAAGAAAGAAAGAAAGAAAGAAAGAAAGAAAGGAAGAAAGAAGGAAAGGAAGAAAGAAAGGAAGGAAGAAAGAAGGAAAGAAAGAAAGAAAGAAAGAAAGAAAGAAAGAAAGATAGAAGGAATGAAAGAAAGAAAGAAAGAAAGAAAGAAAGACGTGAGACAGTAGAAAAGACAGGATAGAAAGGAAAAAAGGAAGAAAAGAATGAAAGAAAGAGGAAGTGAAGAAGAAAGAATGAAAGAATACAATAGGAAAAACGAAAAAGGAAATAAAGAAAGAAGAAAGAAAAAAGACTGAAAGAAGAAAGACAGAAAGAAAGAAAAATAAAAGACAAAAGATAAGAAAGACACCAAAAAGGAAAGAAAGAAAGAGGAAAGAAAGAAAGAATGCAAGTTAAAAGATGAAGAATGAAGAAAGAATGAAAGAATAAAAAGAAAGAAAAAAAGACAAGTAGTAATGAAATAACCAGAAAGGAAGGAAGGAATGGAGGAAAGCAAGAAAGAAAGAAAGGAAAAGTTCAAAAGAAAGAATAAGAGAAGAAAAGGAAATAGAAGAATGTAAAAGAAAGGGAGGCGAAAGACACTAGAAAAGAAAGGTTAGAAAGGAAAAAAGGAAGAAAAAGAAGAATGGAAAGAAAGAAAAAAGAATGTAAGACTGCAAGATAAAAGATGAAAAGGGAAAGAAAGAAGAAAAAAGAATAAGAAAGAAAAAAGACAGGAGGAACAAACTAAAGACGAAGGAAGAAAGGAAAGAAGCAAAGGCAGAACGAAAAAAGAAAAAGTATGAATGCAAGATGAAAGATGAAGAAAGAAAGGAAAAAGAAAGAAGAAAGAACAAAAGAAGAAGAAAGTAAGAAAAACAGGAGGAAGGAAATAAAGACGAAGGAAGGAGAGAAAGAAAGAAAGAAAAAGAATCAAAGAAGGGAAAGAAAGAAAGAAGGAAAGTAACAAAGGAAGAGAGAAAGAAGAAACAAAGAAAGAAGATAGACAGAAAGAAAAAAAGAAGAAAGGACAAAAGAGGAACGAAAAAGAAAGATAAAAGACAGTAGAAAAGAAATGATAGAACGGAAAAAAGTAAGAAAAGAAAAAAGACAGAAGAAAAAATGGAAGAATACAAGATGAAAGAGGAAAAAGGAAAGAAAGAAGAAAATGAAAGTAGGAAAGAATAATAAGGAAAGAAAAAACACTGTAGGAACGAGATAAAGACGAAGGAAGGAAGCAAAGACAGAAAGAAGGAAACAAAGAAAGAAAGAAACAAAAAAACAAAGGAACAAAGAAAGAAAGAAAGAAAGAACTCAGACAGGCAGAAAAAAAAGAAAGGGACAAAAAAGAACGAAAAAGAAAGAAACAATGATGAAAGACAGTAGAAAAGACAGGATGGAAAGGAAAAAAGGAAGAAACGATAGAAAGAGGAAGCGAAGAAGAAAGAATGAAAGACTACAATATGAAAGATGAAAAAGGAAAGATAGAAAGAAGAACGAAAGAAAAAAGACTGAAGGAAGAAAGAAAGAAAAAGACGGAAAGAAGACAGAAAGAAAGAAAAATGAAAGACTGTAAAAAGAAAGACACGAAAAAAGAAAAAAAGAAAGAAATAGGAAAGAAAGAAGAAAGTAAGAATGCAAGTGGAAAGATGAGGAAAGAAGAATGTAAGAAGTAAGAAAAGAAAGAAACAAGACAGTAGAAACAAAATAAGCACAAAGGAAGGAATGAATGGAGGAAAGGAACTAAGAGAGAAAGAAGAAAGAAAGAAAGCAGTTCAACACAAAGAATAAGAGAAGAAAAGGAGATAAAAGAACGAAAAAGAATGGAAGATGAAAGACAGTAGAAAAGAAAGGATAGAAAGGAAAAAAGCAAGAAAAAAAAAGAAAGTAAAGAAAGAAGAAAGAATGTAAGACTGCAAGATAAAAGATGAAAAAGGAAAGAAAAAAATAAGAATAAGAAAGAAAAAAGAAAAAAAGAACGAGCTAAAGATGAAGGAAGGAAGGAAAGAAGCAAAGGAAGAAAGAAAAAAGAAAGAAAGTATGAATGCAAGATGAAAGATGAAGAAAGAAAAAAGAATGAAGAAAAAAAGTAAGAATAAGAATAAAGTAAAAAGAGAGGAGGAAAGAAATAAAGATGAAGGAATGAAAGAAAGGAAGAAACAAAGAAGAAACAAAGAAAGAAGGAAAGAAACAAAGAAAGGAAGAAAGTAAGAAAAAAAGAAAAAGACGAAAAGAAGAGAAAAAAAAAAAAAAATAAAAGAAAATAGAAAAGAAAGGAAAGACACGAAAAAGGCAAAAAAGAAAGAAAGAGGAAAGAAAGAAGAAAGTATGTAACAATGCAAGTTGAAAGATAAGGAAAGAATTAAAGAATAAAAAGAAAGAATAAAAGACAGGCGGTAGGAAATCAAGACGAAGGAAGGGACGACGGAAACAAAGAAAAGAGAAAGAAAAAAGAACATACTCAGAAAGAAAAACAGAAGAAAGGGAAAAAAAATAAAGAAAGAGAAGAAAGAAGAAAGAGAGTAAAAAAGAAAGGAAAGAAAGAGAAAAAGGAAAAAAAGAAAGAAAGAGAAAAAAAGAAGAAAGAAAGAATGCAAGTTTAATGATAAAGGAAGAAGAAAGAATGAAAGAAAAAAAGGAAAGAAAAAAAGACTGGAGAAAAAAAATACAGACAAAGGAAGGAAGGAAGGACAGAAAGAAAGAAAAGAAAGAAAAAGAAAGAAAGAAAGAAAGAAAGAAAGAAAGAAAGAAAGAAAGAAAGAAAGAAAGAAAGAAAGAAAGAAAGAAAGAAAGAAAGAAAGAAAGAAAAAAGGAAAGAAGTTAGACAGGCATAAAAAAAGAAAGGGACCAAAAAGAACGAAAAAGAAAGAAAGAATGATGAAAGACAGTAGAAAAGACAGGATAGAAAGGAAAAAAGGAAGAAACGATAGAAAGAGGAAGCAAAGAAGAAAGAATGAAAGACTACAATATGAAAGATGAAAAAGGAAAGAAAGAAAAGAACGAAAGAAAAAAGACTGAAAGAAGAAAGTAACAAAAAGACAGAAAGAAGACAGAAAGAAAATTGAAAGACAGTAGAAAAGAAAGACACGAAAAAGGAAAAAAGAAAGAAGAAGAAAGTAAGATTGCAGGTGGAAAGATGAAGAAAGAAGAAAGAATGTAAGAAGAAAGAAAAGAAAGAAAAAAAGACAGTAGTAACAAAATAAGCACAAAGGAAGGAATGAATGGAGGAAAGGAACAAAGAGAGAAAGAAGAAAGAAAAAAGCAGTTCAAAACAAAGAATAAGAGAAGAAAAGGAGATAAAAGAATGAAAAAGAAAGGAAGACGAAAGACAGTAGAAAAGAAAGGATAGAAAGGAAAAGAGGAAGAAAAGAAAGAAAGGAAAGAAAGAAGAAAGAATGTAAAATTGCAAGATAAAAGATGAAAAAAGAAAGAACAAAAAAAGAAAGAAAAAGAAAGAAAGAAAAAAAAAAAAAAAACGAACAAAAGAGGAAGGAAGGAAGAAAACAAGCAAAGCAAGAAAGAAAAAAGAAAGTATGAATGCAAGATGAAAGATGAAGAAAGAAAGAAAAAAGAATGAAGAAAAAAAGAAAGAATAAGAAAAAAGAAAAAAGAGAAGAGGAACGAAAAAAAGACGAAGAAAAGAAAGAAAGGAAGAAGGAAAGAAGAAACAAAGAAGAAAGAAGGAAAGAAACAAAGAAAGAAAGAAAGAAGAAAGAAAGAAAGAAAGAAAGAAAGAAGAAAGAAAAAGACCGAAAGAAGAGAGAATGAAAGAAAAATGATAGACAATAGAAATGAAAGGAAAGACATGAAAAAGGCAAAAAAGAAAGAAAGAGGAAAGAAAGAAGAAAAAATGTAACAATGCAAGTTGAAAGATAAGGAAAGAATTAAAGAATAAAAAGAAAGAATAAAAGACAGGCAGTAGGAAATCAAGACGAAGGAAGGGAGGACAGAAACAAAGAAAAGAGAAAGAAAAAAAGAACATACACAGAAAGAAAAACAGAAGAAAGGGAGAAAAAATAATGAAAGAGAAGAAAGAAGGAAGACAGTAGAAAAGAAAGGATGGACAGGAAAAAAGGAAGAAAAGAAAGAAAGAGGAAAAATGAAGAAAGAAAGTAAGAATGCAAGTTGAATGAAAAAGGAAGAAAGAATGAAAGAAAAAAAGGAAAGAAAAAAAGACTGGGGTAAAGAAATACAGACAAAGGAAGGAAGGAAGGAAAGAAAGAAAGAAGAAAGAAAGAAAAAAAGAAAGAAGAAAGAAAAAAGAAAGAAAAAAAAAAGAAAGAAAGAAAGAAAGAAAGAAAGAAAGAAAGAAAGAAAGAAAGAAAGAAAGAAAGAAAGAAAGAAAGAAAGAAAGAAAGAAAGAAAGAAAGAAAGAAAGAAAGAAGGAAAGAAAGAAAGAAAGAAGGAAGGAAGGAAAGAAAAAAAAGAACGGGACAAAAAAGAAAAAGAAAGAAAGACATGAGACAGTAGAAAAGACAGGATAGAAAGGAAAAAAGGAAGAAAAGGAAGAAAGAGGAAGCGAAGAAGAAAGAAAGAAAGAAAACAAAAGGGAAGACGAAAAAGGAAAGAAAGAAAAAAGAAAGAAAAAAAAAATTCAGAAAGAAAGACAGAAAAAAAAGGAAAAGACAAAAGAAAAGAATGACACCAAAAAGGAAAGAAAGAGGAAAGAAAGAAGAAACTAAGAATCAAAGTTGAAAGATGAAGAAGAATGAATGACAGAATAAAAAGAAAGAAAAAAATGCAGTAGTAACGAAATAACCAGAAAGGAAGGAAGGAATGGAGGAAAGCAAGAGAGAAAGAAAGAAGAAAGAAAGAAAGAAAAAGTTCAAAATAAAGAATAAGAGAAGAAAAGGAAATAGAATAATGAAAAAGAAAGGTTGGCGGAAGACAGTAGAAAAGAAAGGTTAGAAAGGAAAAAAGGAAGAAAAGGAAGAGAGAAAGGAAAGAAAGAAGAAAGAATGTAAGGCTGCAAGATAAAAGATGAAAAAGGAAAAAAAGAAGAAAAAAAGAAAGAAAAAGAAAGAAAGAAAAAAGACAGGAGGAAAGAACTAAAGACGAAGGAAGGAAGGAAAGAAACAAAGGCAGAAAGAAAAAAGAAAGAAAGTATGAATGCAAGATGAAAGATGAAGAAAGAAAAAAGAATGAAGAAAGAAGGAAAGAACAAGAAGAAAGTAAGAAAGACAGGAGGAAGTAAATAAAGACGAAGGAAGGAAAGAAAGAACGAAAGAAAGAAAAAGAAACAAAGAAGGGAAAGAAAGAAAGAAGGAAAGTAACAAACAAAGTGAGAAAGTAGAAAGAAAGAAAGAAGATAGACAGAAAGAAAAAAGAAGAAAGGATGAAAGAAGAATGAAAAATAAAGATGAAAGAGAGTAGAAAAGAAATGATAGAAAGGAAAAAAGAAAGAAAAGAAAAAAGAAAGAAGAAAGAATGGAAGAATACAAGATGAAAGAGGAAAAAGGAAAGAAAGAAGAAAACGAAAGAAGGAAAGAAAAATAAGGAAAGAAAAAAGACTGTAGGAATAAGATAAAGATGAAGGAAGGAAGCAGAGACAGAAAGAAAGAAACAAACAAACAAAGAAACAAAGAAAGAAAGAAGGAAACAAACAAATGATCAAAGAAAGAAGGAAACAAAAAAAGAAAGAAGAACGAAAGATAGATAGAAAGAAGAAAGAAAAACACCAAAAGAAGAAAGACTGAAAGAAAGATAAATGAAAGACAATAGAAAACAAAGAAAAGAAAAGAAAAAGGTAAAAAAGAAAGAAAGAGGAAAGAAAGAAGAAAGAATGTAAGAACGCAAGATGAAACATGAAAAAGTCAAGAAAGAAGGAAAGAAGAATGGAGGAAATAGAGAGAGAAAGAATGAAAGAGGGAGAAAGAAAAAAATAAAGAAACAAAAAAGACGAATAAACAAAGATGTAAGAAAAAAGAAAAAAAAGGATAGAAAGGAAAAAAGGAAGAAAGGAAAGAAAGAGGAAAGAAAGAAGAACGAATGTGAGAATGCAAGACGAAAAACGAAAAATGCAAGAAAGGTAGAAAGATGAATGAAAGAAAGAATAAGAAGATAAGAACAAAGACAGGAGGAAAGAAATAAAGATGAAGGAAGAAAAAAAAGAAGAAAAAAAGAAAGAAAGCAAAAAGAATGAAAGAAAGAAAGAAAGAAGGAAAAATGAAAGACAATAGAAAAGAAAGGAAAGAAATGAAGAAAATAAAAGATAGAAAGAGGAATGAAAGAAGAAAGAAAGATATAATATGAAAGTAGAAAAAGGACAAAAAGAAGAAAGAAGAAAGAAAGAATGAAAGAAAGAAAGAAGTAAATAAGAAAAAACAATGAAAGAAAGACAGAAAGAAGGAAAATAGAAAGACAAGAGAAAAGAAAGGAAAGGAAGGAAAAAAAGAAAGGAAAGAAAGGGAAAAGAAAGGAAAAAAAAAGAATGCAAGATAAAAGATGAAAATGAAAAGAAAGGAAGAAGAAAGAAAGAAAAAAAAAAAAAAAAAAAGAGAGGTGGTATGAGATACAGATGAAGGAAGGAAGCAAACAAAGACGAAAGAAAGAAAGAAGACAGAAAAAGAAAGAAAAGATGAAAGACAAAGACAGATGACAGCCAAATAGAAAAGAAAGGATAGAAAGGAAAAAAGGAGAAGAAGGAATGAAAGAGGAAAGAAAGAAGAATGTAAGAATGAAAGATGAAAGATGAAAAAGTCAAGAAAGAAAGAAAGAAAGAAAGAAAGAAAGAAAGAAGAAAAAAGGAAAGTATAAGGAAAGAACAAACACTGGAGGAAAAAAAAAGAAACGAAGGAAGGAAATAATGACAGAAAGAAGGAAAGAAAGAAACAAAGAAGGAAAAAAGAAAGAAAGAAAGAAAGAAGGAAAAAAAAAAAGAAAGAAAAAAAAAAGAAACAAAGAAGGAAAGAAAGAAAGGATGACAAAAGAAAGAATTTAGACGGAAAGAAAAAAGAAGAAAGGACTAAAAAGAATGAAAAAGAAAGATGAAAGACAGGAGAAATGATAGAAAGATAAAAGAAGGAAAGAAAGAAAGAGGAAAGACGGAAGAAAGAATGGAAGAATACAACATGAAAGAGGAAAAAGAAAAGAAAAAAGAAAAAGAAAGGAAAGAAGAAGGAAAGAAAAACGACTGAAAGAACGAGATAAAGATGAAGGAAAGAAAGAAAGAAAGAAGTTAGGAAAAAAAAAAAGAAAGAAAAAAAAAAGAACGAAAAAGAAAGAAAGAATGATGAAAGACAGTAGAAAAGATGGAATAGAAAGGATAGAAAGGAAAAAAGGAAGAAACGATAGAAAGAGCAAGCGAAGAAGAAAGAATGAAAGACTACAATATGAAAGATGAAAAAGGAAAGAAAGAAGAACAAAAGAAAAAAGACTGAAAGAGGAAAGAGAAAAAGACGGAAAGAAGAAAGAAAGAAAAAAGAAAGACAGAAGAAAAGAAAGACAAGAAAAAGGAAGAAAAGAAAGAAAGAGAAAAGAAAGAAGAAGAAATGAAGAATGCAAGAGAAAAGAAGAAGAAAGAAGAAAGAATGAAAGAAGAAAGAAAAGAAAGAAAAAAAGACAGTAGTAACAAAATAAGCACAAAGGAAGGAATGAATGGAGGAAAGGAACAAAGAGAGAAAGAAGAAAGAAAGAAAGCAGTTCAACACAAAGAGTAAGAGAAGAAAAGGAGATAAAAGAACGAAAAAGAAAGGAAGAGGAAAGACAGTAGAAAAGAAAGGAAAGAAAAGAAAAAAGGAAGAAAAGAAAGAAATTAAAGAAGAAAGAATGTAAAATTGCAAGATAAAAAATGAAAAAGGAAAGAACAAAAAAAGAAAGAATAAGAAGGAAAGAAAAAAGAAAAAAAAGAACAAACTAAAGACGAAGGAAGGAAGGAAAGAAGCAAAGGCAGAAAGAAAAAAGAAAGAATGAATGAAAGACGAAAGATGAAGAAAGAAAGAAAAAAGAATGAAGAAAACAAGAAAGAATAAGAAAAAAGTAAAAAGAGAGGCGGAATAAAATAAAGACGAAGGAACGAAAGAAAGAAGAAACAAAGAAAGAAAGAAGGAAAGAAACAAAGAAAGAAAAAAAGAATGAAAGAAGAAAGAAACAATGAGGGAAAGATAAAGAATGAAAGGATGGTGAAAGAAAGAAAGAAAGGTGAAAGACTTAAGAAAAAAGAAAGAAAGACGAACGCAGGAAGAAGAAAGAAAGAAGAAAGAAAAGAAGAGAAATGAAAGAATATAAGAAAAGAAAGAATGAATGAAAGATATGAAAAATGCAAAAAAAGATAGAAAGTAAGAAACAATGAAGTAAACTAGGAGAGAAAAATGAAAGTGAAAAGAAAAAAAAGAAAGAATGGGAAAGAAAGAGAAAGGGAAAGGAAGACTAAAGGAAAGAAAGCAAGGAAAGAAAGAAAGATGAAAGAAACGGAGAAAGAGGAAAGTAAAATGAAGGAAATTAGAACGAAAGAAAGAAAGGAAGAAAAAAGAAGAAGAAAGAAAAAGAGAAAAAGAATGAAAGAATAAAGAAAAAATAAGGAAAGAAAGAAGAATGAAAGGAAGGTGATAGAAAGAAATAAAGAAGAAAGACTTGAGAAAGAAGAAAGAAAGAAAGACGAAAGCAGGAAGAAGAAAGAAGAAAGGAAAGGAAGGAACAAAGAAATAAAGAATGAATGAAAGACATGAAAGATTCAAAAAAGAAGAAAGAAAGAGAAAGAATGAAGGAAACAAGGAGAGAAAAATGAAAGTGAAAAGACAAAATAAAGAAAGAAAGAATGGGAAAGAAAAAAAAAGGAAGGAACACTAAAGGAAAGAAAGGAAGGAAACAGAACGAAAGATGAAAGAAACAAAGAAAGAAGAAATAAGAAGGACAGAAGAACGAAAGAAAGAAAGGAAGGCAAGAGAAGAAAGAAGACAGAAAAAAAGAATGAAAGAAGAAAGAATGAAGGAAAGAAAGAAGAATGAAAGGAAGTTGAAAGATAGAAAAAGATGAAAGACTTGAGAAAGAAGAAAGATGAAAGCAGGAAGAAGAAAGAAAGAAGAAAGAAAAGGAAAGAAAGGAAAGGAAGAAAAGAAAGAAGAATGAATGAAAGACATGAAAGAGGCAAAAAAGAAGGTAGAAAGAAAGAATGAAGGAAACCAGGAGAGAAAAATGAAAGGGAAAAGACAAAAGCAAGAAAGAAAGAATGGGAAAGAAAGAAAAAGAGAAAGGAAGACTAAAGGAAGGAAAGGAAAAAAAGAGAAAGAAAGATGAAAGAAACAAAGAAAGAATCAAGTAATATGAAGGAAAGAAGAACGAAAGAAAGAAAGGAAGGCAAAAGAAGAAAGAAGAAAGAAAGATAGAATAAAGGAATGAAAGAAGAAAGAAAAAATGAAGAAAAAAAAAAGAAAGAAAGGAAGGAAAAAACAAGAAAGAAGAAAGACTTAAGAAAGAAGAAAGAAAGGCGAAAGCAGAAAAAAGAAAGAAAGAAGAAAGACAAAAAAAGAAAGGAAAGATAGGAAGAAAAGAAAGAATGAATGAAAGCCATGAATGACGCAAAAAAGAAGAAAGAAAGATAGAATGAATGAAAGAAACAAAGAGAGAAAAATGAAAGTGAAAAGAAAAAAGAAAGAATGGAAAAGAAAGAAAAAGAGAAGGGAAGACTAAATGAAAGAAAGGAAGGAAAGAGAGAAAGAAAGATGAAATAATCAAATAAAGAAGAAAGTAAAATGAGAGAAAGAAGAACGAAAGAAAAAAAGGACGACAAAAGAACAAAGAAGAAGGAAAGACAGAAAAAAGAATGAAAGAAGAAAGAAAAAATGACGGAAAGAAAGAGGAATGAAAGGAAGGTGAAAGAAAGAAATGAAGATGAAAGGGGTGAGAAAGAAGAAAGAAAGAAAGAAAGGCAAAAGCAGAAGAAAGAAAAAGAAAGAAAAGAAAGGAAGGAAAGTGCAAAGAAAGATGAAAGAAACAAAGAAAGAAGAAAGTAAAATGAAGGAAGTAGAACAAAAGAAAGAAAGGAAGGTAAAAGAAAGAAGAAAGACAGAAAAAAAGAACGAAAGAAGAAAGAATGAAGGAAAGAAAGAAGAATGGAAGTAAGTTGAAAGAAAGAAAAAAGACTTAAGAAAGAAGAAAGTAATAAGGACGAAAGGAGGAAGACGAAAGAAAGAAGAAAGTAAAGAAAACAAAGGAAAGAAAGGAAGAAAAGAAAGAAGAATGAATGCAAGACATGACAGAAGCAAAAAAAGCAGATAGAAAGACAGAAAGAATGAAGGAAACAAGGAGAGAAAAATGAATGTGAAAAGACAAAAGAAAGAAAGAATGGGAAAAAAAGAAAAAGAGAAAGGAAAACAAAAGGGAAGAAAGGAAGGAAAGAGAGACAGAAAGATGAAAGAACGAAAGAAAGAAGAAAGTAAAATGAAGGAAAGAAGAACGAAAGAAAGGAAGGAAGGCAAAAGAAGAAAGAAAGATGAAAGACTTGAGAAAGAAGAAAGAAAGAAAGACGAAAGCAGGAAGAAGAAAGAAAAGAAAAAAAAGGAAGAAAAGAGAGAAAGGAAGAAAAAAAGAAATAAAAGAAAAAAAAAAAAAGAAAGAAAGAAAAAAATAAAGAAGGAAAGAAGGGGAGAAAAAAGAAAGTGAAAAGACAAAAGAAAGAGAGAATGGGAAAGAAAGAAAAAGAGAAAGGAAGACTAAAGGAAAGAAAGGAAGGAAAATGAGACAAAGAAAGATGAAAGAAATAAAGAAAGAAGAAAGTAAAATGAAGGAAAGAAGAATGAAAGAAAGAAAGTAAGGCAAAAGAAGAAAGAAGAAAGAAAAACAGAAAAAAAGAATAAAAGAAGAAATAAAGAGCGAAGGAAAGAAAGAAGAAGGAATGAAAGACGAAAGCAGGAAGAAAGAAGAAAGAAAAGAAAAGAAAGAAAAGAAAGAAAGAAAAGAAAGAATGAATGAAAGATATTAACGACGTAAAAAAATAGAAAGAAATAGTGAAGGAAACAAGGAGAGAAAAATGAAAGTGAAAAGACAAAAGAAAGAATGGGAAAGAAAGAAAAAGAGAAAGGAAGACTAAGGGAAGGAAAGAAAGTAAGATGAAAGAAACAAGGACAGAAGAAAGTAAAATGAAGGAAAGAAGAACGAAAGAAAGAAAGGAAGGCAAAAGAAGGAAGAATAAAGAAAGACTTGAGATAGAAGAAAGAAAGAGAGATGAAAGCAGGAAGAAGAAAGAAGAGAGAAAAGACAGGAAAGAAAGGAAGAAAAGAAAGAATGAATGAAAGACATGAAAGACAAAAAGAAAGATAGAAAGAAAGAAAGAATGAAGGAAACAAGGAGAGAAAAATGAAAGTGAAAAGACAAAAGAAAGAAAGAATGGGAAAGAAAGAAAAAGAGAAAGGAAGACAAAAGGAAGGAAAGGAAGGAAAGGAAGAAAGATTAAAGAAAGAAAGAAAGAAGAAAGTAAACTGATGGAAAAAGAACAAAAGAAAGAAAGGAAGGCAAAAGAAGAAAGAAGAAAAAAAGACAGAGAAAAAGAATGAAAGAAGAACGAAAGAATGAAGGAAAGAAAGAAGAATGAAAAGAAGGTGAAAGAAAGAAAGAAAGATGAAAGTGGAGAAAGAAGAAAGAATGAAAGACGAAAGCAGGAAGAAGAAAGAGAAAAAAAGTAAAGAAAATAAAGGAAAGAAAGAAAGAAAAGGAAGAATGAAGGAAAGACATGAAAGATGCAAGAAAGAAGATAGAAAGAAAGAATGAATGAAGGAAACAAGGAGAGGAAAATGAAAGTGAAAAGAAAAAAGAAAGTAAGATAGAATGGGAAAGAAAGAAAAAAGAAAGGAAGACTAAAGAAAGGAAGGAAAGAGAGAAAGATGAAAGAAACAAAGAAAGAAGTAATATGAAAGAAAGAAGAACGAAAGAAAGAAAGAAAGGCAAAAGAAGAAAGAAGAAAGACAGAAAAAAAGAATGAAAGAAGAAATAAACAATGAAGGAAAGAAAAAGAATAAAAGGAAGGAGAAAGAAAGAAAGAAAGGAGAAAGACTAAAGAAAGAAGAAAGACAGAAAAAAGCAGGAAGAAGAAAGAAGAAAGAAAAGAAGCGAAATGAAAGAAAGGAAAAAAAGAAAGAATGAATGAAAGATATGAAAGATGCAAAAAGAAAGAAAGAAAGAATGAAGTATACTAGGAGAGAAAAATGAAAGTGAAAAGACAAATAAAGAAAGAATGGGAAAGAAAGAAAAAGAGAAAGGAAGACTAAAGGAAAGAAAGGAAGGAAAGAGAGAAAGAAAGATGAAAGAAACAAAGAAAGAAGTAAGTAATATGAAGGCAAGAAGAACGAAAGAAACGAAGGCAAAAGAAGAAAGAAGAAAGAAAGACAGAAAAAAGAATGAAAGAAGAAAGTAAGAATGAAGTAAAGAGAAGAATGCAAGGAAGATGAAAGAAAGAAAGATGAAAGACTTCAGAAAGAAGAAAGAAAGAAAGACAAAAACAGGAAGAAGAAAGAAGAAAGAAGAGAAAAGAAAGGAGAGAAAGGAAGAAAAGAAAGAAAGAATGAATGAAAAACATGAAAGAGACAAAAAGAAGATAGAAACAAGAAAGTATGAAGTAAACAAGGAGTGAAAAATGAATGAGAAAAGACAAAATAAAGAGAGAAAGAATGGAAAAGAAAGAAACAGAGAAAGGAAGACTAAAGGAAAGAAAGGGTGGAAAGAGAGAAAGATGAAAGAAACAAAGAAAAAAGACAGTAATATGAAGGAAAGAAGAACGAAAGAAAGAAAGGAAGGCAAAAGAAGACAGAAGAAAGAACGACAGAAAAAAAGAATGAAAGAAGAAAGAAAGAATGAAGGAAAGAAAGAAGGAAAGGAAGGTGAAAGAAAGAAAGAAAGATGAAAGACTTGAGAAAGAAGAAAGAATGCATGACGAGAAAAGGAAGAAGAAAGAAGCAAGAATAGAAAAGAAAGGTAAGAAAGGAAGAAAAGAATGAATGAATGAAGACATGAAAGACACAAAAAAGAAGAAAGAAAGAAAGAACGAACGAACGAAGGAAGCCAGGAGAGAAAAATGACAGTGAAATGACAAAAGAAAGAAAGAAACGGAAAGAAAGAAAAAGGGAAAGGAAGACTAAAGGAAAGGAAAGAGAGAAAGATGAAAGAAACAAAGAGAGAAGAAAGTAAAATGAAGGAAAGAAGAACGAAAGAAAGGCAAAAGAAGAAAGAAGAAGAAAAGACAGAAAAAAAGAATGACAGAAGAATGTAAGAATGAAGGAAAGAGAAGAATGAAAGGAAGGTGAAAGAAAGAAAGACGAAAGACTTGAGAAAAAAGAAAGAAAGAAAGACGAAAGCAGGAAGAAGTATGAAAGAAGAAAGAAAAAATATAGGAAAGAAAGGAAGACAAGAAAGAAAGAATGAGTGAAAGACATGAAAGAAGCAAAAAAGAAGATAAAAAGAAAGAAAGAAGTAAGGAAACAAGGAGAGAAAAATGAAAGTGAAAAGACAAAAGAAAGAAAGAAAGAATGGGAAAGGAAGAAAAAGAGAAAGGGAGACTAAAGGAAAGAAAGGAAGGAAAGAAAGAAAGATGAAAGAAACAAAGAAAGAAGAAAGTAAAATGAAGGAAAGAAGAACGAAAGGAAGAAAGGAATGCAAAAAAAGAAAGAAGAATGAAAGACAGAAAAAAGAATGAAAGAAGAAAGTAAGAATGAAGGAAAGAGAAGAATGAAAGGAAGGTGAAAGAAAGAAAGAAAGATGAAAGACAAGAAAGGGGAAAGAAAGACGAAAAGAGGAAGAAAAAAAGAAGAAATAAAAGAAAAGAAAGGAAAGAAAGGAAGAAAAGGAAGAAAGAATGAATGAAAGACATGAAAGATACAAAAAAGAAGATAGAAAGAAAGAAAGAATAAAGTAAACTAGGAGAGAAAAATGAAAGTGAAAAGACAAAAGAAAGAAAGATAGAATGGAAAGAAAGTAAAAGGGAAAGGAAGACTAAAGGAAGGAAAGAGAGATAGAAACATGAAAGAAACAAAGAAAGAAGGAATATGAAGGCAAGAAGAACAAAAGAAAGTAATGAAGGCAAAAGAAGAAAGAAGAAAAAGGACAGAAAAAAGAATGAAAGAAGAAAGAAACAATGAAGGAAAGACAAAGAATGAAAGGAAGGTGAAAGAAAGAAAGAAAGGTGAAAGACAAAAGAAAGAAGAAAGATTGAAAGACGATGGCAGGAAGAAGAAAAGAAGAGAAAAGAAAGAAAGGAAGAATGAATGAAAGATATGAATGATGCAAAAAAACAAAACAGAAAGAAAGAATGAAGGAAACAAGGAGAGAAAAATTAAAATGAAAAGACAAAACAGAGAAAGAAAGAATGGGAAAGAAACAAAAAGAGAAGGCAAGACCAAAGTAAAAAAAGGAAGGAAAGATAGAAGGAAAGAGGGAAGAAAAAATCAAAGAAGAAAGACAAAAGAAGGAAAGGAGAACAAAAGAAAGAAAGGCAAAAGAAGAAAGAAGAAAGAAAGACAGAAAAAAGAATGAACAAAGAGAGAAGAAATGAAGGGAAAAAAGAATGAAGGATGGTGAAAGAAAGAAAGAAAGATGAAAGATTTGGGAAAGTAGAAAAAAAGAAACACGAAAGCAGAAAGAAGAAAAAAAGAAAGAAAAGAAAAGAAAGGAAAGGAAAGGAGAAAAGAAAGAATGAATGAAAGACATGAAAGACGCAAAAAATATATAGAAAGAATGAAGGAAACAAGGAGAGAAAAATGAAAGTGAAAAGAAAAGAGAATGGCAAAGAAAGAAAAAGGGAAATGAAGACTAAAGGAAAGAAAGGAAGAAAAGATAGAAAGAAAGATGAAAGAAGCAAAGAAAGAAGAAACTAAAATGAAGGAAAGAAGAATAAAAGAAAGAAAGGAAGGCAAAAGAAGAAAGAAAGACAGAAAAAAAAGAATGAAAGAAGACAGTAAGAATGACTGAAAGAAAGAAGAATGAAGGGATGGAGAAAGAAAGAAAGATGAAAGACTTGAGAAAGAAGAAAGACGAAAGCAGGTAGAAGAAAGAAAAAAGAAAGAAAAGAAAAGAAAGAAAAGAAAGGAAGAAAAGAAAGAATGAATGAAAGACATGAAAGACGCAAAAAAGAAGATAGAAAGAAAGAAAGAATGATGGAAACAAGGAGAGAAAAATGAAAGTGAAAAGACAAAAGAAAGAGAGAAAGAATGGGCAAGAAACAAAAAGAGAAAGGAAGACTAAAGGATAGAAAGGAAGGAAAGAGAGAAGGAAAGATGAAAGAAACAAAGAAAGAAGAGGGTAATATGAAGGAAAGAAGAATGAAAAAAGAAAGGAAGGCAAAAGAAGTAAGAAGAAAGAAAGACAGAAAAAGAATGGGAGAAGAAAGAATGAAGGAAAGAAAGAAGAATGAAAGGAAGGTGAAAGAAAGAAAGAAGAAAGACTTGAGAAATAAAGAAAGACGAAAGCAGGAAGAAGAAAGAAAGAAGAAAAAACAAGAGAAAGGAAAGAAAGGAAGAAAAGAAAGAAGAATGAATGAAAGACATGAAAGACACAAAAACGAAGATAAAAAGAAAGAAAGAATGAAGGAAACAAGGAGAGAAAAATGAAATTGAAAAGACAAAAGAAAGAAAGAAAGAAAGAATGGGAAAGAAAGGAAAAGAGAAAGGAAGACTAAAGGAAAGAAAGGAAGGAAAGAGAGAAAGAAAGATGAAAGAAACAAAGAAATAAGAAAGAAAAAAAAAGAAAAGAAAAAGGACAAAAAGAAAGGATGGCAAAAGAAGAAAGAAGAAAGAAAGAAAAATAGAAAGAAAGAAGAAAGAAAGAATGAATGAAAGAAAGAAGAATGAAGGGAAGGTGAAAGAAAGACAGATGAAAGACTTGAGAAAGAAGAAAGAAAGACGAAAGCAGGAAGAAGAAAGAAAGAAAAAAGAAAAGAAGAGAAAGGAAAGAAAGGAAGAAAAGAAAGAATGAATGAAAGACATGAAAGACACAAAAAAGAAAGAAAAAAAGAATGAAGGAAGGAAACAATGACAGAAAAATGACTGTGAGAAGACAAAAGAAAGAAAGAATGGGAAAGAAAGAAAAAGAGAAAGGAAGACTAAAGGAAAGAAAGGAAGGAAAGAGAGAAAGAAAGATGAAGGAAACAAAGAAAGAAGAAAGTAATATGACGGAAAGAAAAACGAAAGGAAGAAAGGAAGCAAAAAGAAGAAAGAAGAAAGAAAGAAAAAAAAAAAGAATGAATGAAGAAAGTAAGGATGAAGGAAAAAAAGAAGAATGAAAGGAAGGTGAAAGAAAGAATGATGAAAGAGTTGAGAAAGAAGAAAGAAAGAAAGACGAAAGCAGGAAGAACAAAGAAAAGAAAGGAAAGAAAAGAAAGAAAGAAAGACAAGAAAGACGCAAAAAGAAGAAAGAAAGAAAGAAAGAAGAAAACAAGGAGAGAAAAATGGATGTGAAAATAAAAAAAAAGAAAGAAGAATGGGAAAGAAAAAGAGAAAGGAAGACAAAAGGAAAGAAAGGAAGGAAACAGAAAAAGAAAGATGAAAGAAACAAAAAAAGAAGAAAGTAATATATAGAAAGAAAGAAGAACGAAAGAAAGAAAGGAAGGCAAAAGAAGAAAGAAGAAAGACAGAAACAAAGAATGAAATGAGAAAGAAAGAAGGAAGGAAACAAAAAGAATAAAAGGAGGGTGAAAGAAAGAAAGAAAGATGAAAGACTTAAGTAAGAAGAACGAAATAAAGACGAAAGTAGGAAGAAGAAAGAAAGAAGAAAGAAAAGAAAAGAAAGGAAAGAAAAGAAAAAAAGAAAGAATGAATGAAAGACAAGAAAGAAGCAAAAAAGAAGAAAGAAAGAAAGAAAGAAACAATGAAGGAAACAAGGAAAGAAAAATTAAAGTGAAAAGCGAAACTGAGAAAGAAAGAATTGGACAGAAAGAAAAAGAGAAAGGAGACTAAAGAAAAGAAGGAAAGGAAAGAGACAAAGAAAGATGAAAGAAACAAAGAGAAGAAAGTAAAATGAAGGAAAGAAGATCAAAAGAAAGTAGGGAAGGCAAAAGAAGAAAGAAGAAAGACAGAAAAAAAGAATGAAAGAAGAAAGTAAGAATGAAGGAAAGGAGGAAGAATGAAGGAAGGTGAAAGAAAGAAAGATGAAAGAGTTGAGAAAGAAGAAAGAAAGAAAGACGAAAGCAGGAAGAAGAAAGAAAGAAGAAAGAAAAGAAAGAAAGGAAGAAAAGAAGGTAGAATGAATGAAAGACATGAAAGATGCAAAAAAGAAGAAAGAAAGAAGGAAGGAAACAAGGAGAGAAAAATGAAAGTGAAAAGACAAAAGAAAGAAAGCATGAATGGGAAAGAAAGGAAAAGAGTAAGTAAGACTAAAGGAAAGAAAGGAAGGAAAGAGAGAAATAAAGATGAAAGAAACAAAAAAGAAGAAAGTAAAATGAAGGAAAGAAAGAAGAATGAAAGGAAGGTGATAGAAAGATGAAAGACTTAAGAAAGAAGAAAGAAATAAAGACGAAAAGAGGAAGAAGAAAGAAGAAAGAAAAGAAAGGAAACAAAGGAAGAAAAGAAAGAAGAATGAATGAAAGGCAAGAAAGAGGCAAAAAATAAGAGAGAAAGAATGAATGAATGAATGAAACAAGGAGAGAAAAATGAAGGTGAAAAGACAAAAGAAAGAAAGAATGAATGGGAAACAAAGAAAAAGAGAAAGGAAGACTAAAGGAAAGAAAGGAAGGAAAGAGAGAAATAAAGATGACGGACACGAAGAAAGAAGAAAGTAAAGTGAAGGAACAAAGAACGAAAGAAAGAAAGGAAGGCAAAAGAAGAAAGAAGAAAAAAGACAGCAAAAAAAATGAAAGAAGAAACAAAGAATGAAGGAAATAAGAAAAATGAAAGACTTGAGAAAGAAGAAAGTAAGACGAAAGCAGGAAGAAGAAAGAAAAGAAAAGGAAGGAAAGAAAGGAGAAAAAGAAAGAATGAATGAAAGACATAAAAGATGCAAAAAAGAAGATAGAAAGAAAGAATGAAGGAAACAAGGAGAGAAAAATGATAGTGAAAAGACAAAAGAAAGAAAGAAAGAATGGGAAAGAAAGACAAAGAGAAAGGAAGATGAAAGGAAAGAAAGGAAGGAAAGAGAGAAAGAAAGAAGACAGAACAAAAACAGAAGAAAGTAAAATGAAGGAAAGAAGGAAGAATGAAAGGAAGGTGAGAGATGAAAGACTTAACAAAGAAGAAAGAAAGAAAGACGAAAAGAGGAAGAAGAAAAAAGAAAGAAAAAAAAAGAAAGGAAGAAAAGAAAGAAGAATGAATGAAAGGCAAGAAAGAGGAAAAAATAAGAGAGAAAAAAGAAAGAAGGAAAGAAACAAGGAGAGAAAAATGAAAGTGAAAAGACAAAAGAAAGAAAGAATGGGAAAGAAAGAAAAAGAGAAAGGAAGACTAAAGGAAAGAAAGGAAGGAAAGAGAGAAAGAAAGATGAAAGAAAAAAAGAAAGAAGAAAGAAAAATGAAGGAAAGAAGAACGAAAGAAAGGAAGGCAAAAGAAGAAAGAAGAAGGAAAGACAGAAAAAAAGAATGAAAGAAGAAAGTAAGAATGAAAGAAAGAGAAGAATGAAAGGAAGGTGAAAGAAAGATGAAAGACTTCAGAATGAAGAAAGAAAGAAAGAAAGATGAAAGCAGGAAGAAGTAAGACAGAAGAAAGAAAAAAAGAAAGGAAAGTAAGGAAGAAAAGAAAGAAAGAATGAATGAAAGACATGAAAGACGCAAAAAAGAAGATAAAAACAAAAAAGAAGGAAGGAAACAAGGAGAGAAAAATGAAAGTGAAAAGACAAAAGAAATAAAGAAAGAATGGGAAAGAAAGAAAAAGAGAAAGGAAGACTAAAGGAGAGAAAGGAAGGA
Source organism: Manis javanica (assembly GCF_040802235.1). Classification (NCBI taxonomy): domain Eukaryota; kingdom Metazoa; phylum Chordata; class Mammalia; order Pholidota; family Manidae; genus Manis; species Manis javanica. Next base: position 44,009,068 of record NC_133165.1, on the reverse strand, counting down.
AAGAGAGGAAGAAAGATGAAAGAAACAAAGAAAGAAGAAAGTAAAATAAAGGAAAGAAGTACAAAAGAAAGAAAGGAAGGCAAAAGAAGAAATAAAAAAGAAAGTCAGAAAAAAATCAAAGTAGAAAGAAAAAATGAAGGAAAGTAAGAAGAATGAAAGGAAGGTGAAAGAAAGAAAGATGAAAGACTTGAGAAAGAAGGAAGAATGAAAGAAGAAAGCAGGAAGAAGGAAGAAAAAATAAAGGAAAGAAAGGAAGAAAAGAAAGAATGAAGGAAAGACATTAAAGATGCAAAAAAGAAGATAGAAAGAAAGATAGAATGAAGGAAACAAGGAGAGAAAAGAAAGAAAGAAAGAAAGAAAGAAAGAAAGAAAGAAAGAAAGAAAGAAAGAAAGAAAGAAAGAAAAAGTTAGACAGACAAAAAAGTAAAGAAAGAGACAAAAAAGAACGAAAAAGAAAGAGGAAGAAAGTAGAAAAGTCAGGATAGAAAGGAAAAATGTAAGAAATTATAGAAAGAGGAAGGGAAGAAGAAAGAAAGAAAGACTACAATATGAAAGATGAAAAAGGAAAGAAAGAAAGAAGAAGGAAAGAAAAAAGACTGAAAGAAGAAAGAAAGAAAATGACGGAAAGAAGACAGAAAGAAAGAAAAATGAAAGACAGTAGAAAAGAAAGACACGAAAAAGGAAACAAAGAAAGAAAGAGGAAAGAAAGAGGAAGAAAGTAAGAATTCAAGTGGAAAGATGAAGAAAGAAGAAAGAATGTAAGAAGAAAGAAAAGAAAGAATAAAGACAGTAGTAACAAAATAAACAAAAAGGAAGGAATGAATGGAGGAAAGGAAGAAAGAAAGAAAAAAGAAAGAAAGCAGTTCAACACAAAGAATAAGAGAAGAAAAGGAGATAAAAGAGTGAAAAAGAAAGGAATACGAAAGACAGTAGAAAAGAAAGGATAGAAAAGAAAAAAGGAAGAAAAGAAGGAAAAGAAATAAACAAGAAAGTATGTAAGACTGCAAAATAAAAGATAAAAAAGGAAAGAAAAAAAAAAAAAAGAAAGAAAGAAAAAAGAAAAAAAGAACCAACTAAAGAGGAAGGAAGGAATGAAAGAAGCAAAGGAAGAAAGAAAAAAAAAGTATGAATGCAAGATGTAAAATGAAAAAAGAAAGAAAAAAGAATGAAGAAAAAAGAAAGAATAAGAAAAAAGTAAAAAGAGAGGAGTAACGAAATAAAGACAAAAGAAGGAAAGAAAGAAGAAAGAAACAAAGAAGGAATGAAAGAAAGAAGGAAATAGACAAAGAAGGAAAGAAAGAAAGAAAGAAACAAAGAAGAAAGAAACAAAGAAGGAAAGAAAGAAAGAAAGAAAGAAAGAAAGAAAGAAAGAAAGAAAGAAAGAAAGAAAGAAAGAAAGAAAGAAAGAAAAATTAGACAGACAGAAAAGTAAAGAAAGAGACAAAAAAGAATGAAAAAGAAAGAAAGACGAAAGACAGTAGAAAAGTTAGGATAGAAAGGAAAAATAGAAGAACGATAGAAAGAGGAAGGGAAGAAGAAAGAATGAAAGACTACAATATGAAAGATGAAAAAGGAAAGAAAGAAAGAAGAAGAAAAGAAAAAAGACTGAAAGAAGAAAGAGAGAAAGAAAAATGAAAGACAATAGAAAGGAAAGATACGAGAAAGGAAAAAAATGAAAGAAAGAAGAAAGAAAGAAGAAGGTAAGAATGCAAGTGGAAAGATGAAGAAAGAAGAAAGAATGTAAGAATAAAAAGAAAGAAGAAAGGACAGTAGAAGCAAAATAACCACAAAGGAAGGAACAAATGGAGGAAGGCAACAAACAAAGTAAGAAGATAGAAAGAAGTTCGACAGAAAGAATAAGAGAAGAAAAGGAGATAAAAGAACGAAAAAGAGAGGAAGATGAAAAACAGTAGAAAAGGAAGGATAGAAAGGAAAAAAGGAAGAAAAGAAAGGAAAGAAAGAAGAAAAAATGTAAGACTGCAAGATAAAAGATGAAAAGGGAAAGAAAGAAGGAAGGAAAAATAAGAAAAAAAGAAAAAAGAAATGAGGAACGAAAAAAAGACGAAGGAAGGAAGGAAAGAAGAAAAGGAAGAAAGAAAAAAGAAAGTATGAATACAAGATGAAAGTTGAAGAAAAAAAGAATGAAGAAACAATGATAGAACAAGAAAAATTAAAAAGACAGGAGGAAGGAAGAAAAGACGAAGGAAGGAAAGAAAGAAAGAAGAAATAAAGCAGGAAAGAAAAAGGAATAAAGAAAGAGGAAAGAAAGAAGAAAGAGAAAGACCGAAAGAAGAAAGACAGAAACAAAAAATGAAAGACAATAGAAAAGAAAGGAAGGACACGAAAAAGGAAATAAAGAAAGGGGAAAGAAAGAAGAAAGAATGTAAGAAAGCAAGGTGAAAGATAAAGAAAGAATTAAAGAATAAAAAGAAAGAATAAAAGACACTTGGTTGAAAATTAAGACGAAGGAAGGAAGAAAGGACAGAAAGAAAGAAGAGGAAGAAAAAAGAACATACAAAGAAATAAAAAGAAGAAAGTGAGAAAAAAATAATGACAAAGATGAAAAGAAAGACAGGAGAAAAGAAAGGATAGAAAGAAAAAAAGGAAAAAAAGAAAGAAAGAGGAAAAAAGAAGAAAGTAAGAATTGAAGTTGAATGATAAAGGAAGAAGAAAGAAAAAAGACTGGAAGAACAAAATAAAGACAAAGGAAGGAAGGAAGGACAGAAGGAAAGAAAGAAAGAAAGAAAGAAGGAAGGAAGGAAGGAAGGAAGGAAAGAAAAAAAGAAAGAAAGAAAGAAAGAAAGAAAGAAAGAAAGAAAGAAAGAAAGAAAGAAAGAAAGAAAGAAAGAAAGAAAAAAGTTAGAAAGGCAAAAAAAAAGAAAGGGAAAAAAAAGAAAGAAAAAGAAAAAAAGAATGATGAAAGAAAGAAGAAAAGACAGGATAGAAAGGAGAAAAGGAAGAAACGATAGAAAGAGGAAGCGAAGGAGAAAGAATGAAAGACTACAATATGAAGATGAAAATGAAAAGAAAGAAAGAAGAAAGAAAGAAAAAACAATGAAAGAAGAAGGACAGAAAAAGCCGGAAAGAAGACAGAAAGAAAGAAAAATGAAAGACAGTAGAAAAGAAAGACACGAAAAAGGAAAAAAGAAAGAGGAAAGAAAGAAGAAGAAAGTAAGAATGCAAGTGGAAAGATGAAGAAAGAAGAAAGAATGTAAGAAGAAGGAAAAGAAAGAAAAAAAGGCAGTAGCAACAAAATAACCGCAAATTAAGGAATGAATGGAGGAAAGGAACAAAGAAAGAAAGAAACCAGTTCAACAGAAAGAATAAGAGAAGAAAAGGAGATAAAACAGTGAAAAGGAAAGGAAGATGAAAGACAGTAGAAAAGAAAGGATAAAAGGAAAAAAGGAAGAAAAGAAGGAAAGGAAAGAAAGAAGAAAGAATGTAAGTCTGCAAGGAAAAAGATGAAAAAGGAAAGAAAGAACAAAAAAAGAAAGAAAAAGAAAGAAAGAAACTAGAAAAAAAGAACCAACTAAAGACGAAGGAAGGAAGGAAGGAAGCAAAGGCAGAAAGTAAAAAGAAAGAAAGTATGAATGCAAGATGAAAGATGAAGACAGAAAGATAAAAGAATGAAGAAAAAAGAAAGAATAAGAAAAAAGTAAAAAGAGAGGAGGAATGAAATAGACAAAAGAAGGAAAGAAAGAAAGAAGAAAGAAACAAAGAAGGAAAGAAAGATAGAAGGAAATAAACAATGAAGGAAAGAAAGAAAGAAAGAAAGAAAGAAGGAAATGAAAAAGGAAGGAAAGAAACAAAGAAGGAAAGAAACAAAGAAGGAAAGAAAGAAAGAAAGAAAGAAAGAAAGAAAGAAAGAAAGAAAGAAAGAAAGAAGAAAGAAAAAGACCGAAAGAAGACAGAAAGAAAGAAAAATGAAAGACAGTTGAAAAGAAAGGAAAGACAGGGAAAAGGCAAAAAAGAAATAAAGAGGAAAGAAAGAAGAAAGTAACAATGCTAGATAAAAGATAAGGAAAGAATTAAAGAATAAAAAGAAAGAATAAAAGACAGGCGCTAGGAAATCAAGACGAAAGAAGGGAGGATGGACACAAAGAGAGGAGAAAGAAAAAAGAACATACACAGAAAGAAAAACAGTAGAAAGGGAGAAAAAATAATGAAAGAGAAGAAAGAGGAAAGACAGTAGAAAAGAAAGGATAGAAAGGAAAAAGGAAGAAAGGAAAGAAAGAAGAACGAATGTAAGACTGCAAGATAAAAGATGAAAAAGGAAATAACAAAAAAAGAAAGAATAAGAAAGAAAGAAAAAAGAACGAACTAAAGACGAAGGAAGGAAGGAAAGAAGCAAAGGCGGAAAGAAAAAAGAAAGTATGAATGCAAGATGAAAGATGAAAGAAAGAAAAAAGAATGAAGAAAAAAGAAAGAATAAGAAAAAAGTAAAAAGAGGAACGAAATAAAGACGAAGGAACGAAAGAAAGAAAGAAGAAAGAAACAAAGAAGGAAAGAAAGAAAGAAGGAAAGAAACAAAGAAGGAAAGAAAGAAAGAAGAAAGAAAGAAAGAGACCGAAAGAAGACAGAAAGAAAGAAAAATGAAAGACAGTAGAAAAGAAAGACACCAAAAAGGAAAAAAAGAAAGGAAGAGGAAAGAAAGAAGAAGAAGCTAAGAATGCAAGCAGAAAGATGAAGGAAGAATAAAGAATGTAAGAAGAAAGAAAAGAAAGAAAAAAAGACAGTAGTAACAAAATAACCACAAAGGAAGGAATGAATGGAGGAAAGGAACAAAGACAGAAAGAAGAAAGAAAGAAGTTCAACAGAAAGAATAAGAGAAGAAAAGGACGTAAAAGAACGAAAAAGAAAGGAAGATGAAAGACAGTAGAAAAGAAAGGATAGAAAGTAAAAAAGGAAGAAAAGAAGGGAAGGAAAGAAAGAAGAAAGAATGTAAGACTGCAAGATAAAAGATGAAAAAGGAAAGAAAGAACAAAAAAAGAAAGAATAAGAAAGAAAGAAAAAAGAAAAAAAGAACGAACTAAAGATGAAGGAAGGAAGGAAAGAAGCAAAGGCAGAAAGAAAAAAGAAATTATGAATGCAAGATGACAGATGAAGAAAGAAAGAAAAAAGAATCCAGAAAAAAAGAAAGAATAAGATAAAAGTAAAAGAGAGGAGGAACAAAATAAAGACAAAAGAAGGAAAGAAAGAAAGAAAGAAGAAAGAAACAAAGAAGGAAAAAAAGAGGAAAGAAAGAAGAAAGAATGTAAGAATGCAAGATGAAAGATAAAGAAAGAATTAAAGAATAAAAAAGAAAGAATAAAAGACAGGTGGTAGGAAATTAAGATGAAGGAAGGACGGAAACAAAGAAAAGAGAAAGAAAAAAGAACATACACAGAAAGAAAAACAGAAGAAAGGGAGAAAAAATAATGAAAAAGAAGAAAGAAGAAAGACAGAAGAAAAGAAAGGATAGAAAGGAAAAAGGAAGAAAAGAAAGAGGAAAAATAGAAAGAAAATAAGAATGCAAGTTGAATGATAAAGGAATAAGAAAGAATGAAAGAATACAAGGAAAGAAAAAAAGACTGGAGAAACTAAATAAAGACAAAGGAAGGAAGGAAGGTAGGACAGAAAGAAAGAAAGACATACAGAAAGACAAGAAAGAAAGAACGAAAAAAGAAAGAAAGAAAGAAAGAAGGAAGGAAGGAAGGAAAGAAAAAGTTAGACAGACAGAAAAGAAAAGAGACAAAAAAGAATGAAAAAGAAAGAATGATGAAAGACAGTAGAAAAGTCAGGATAGAAAGGAAAAATGGAAGAAATGATAGAAAGAGGAAGGGAAGAAGAAAGAATGAAAGACTACAATATGAAAGATGAAAAAAAGGAAAGAAAGAAAGAAGGAAGGAAGGAAGAAGAAGGAAAGAAAAAAGACTGAAAGAAGAAAGACAGGATAGAAAGGAAAAATGGAAGAAATGATAGAAAGAAAGAAAAATGAAAGACAATAGAAAAAAAGACTGAAAAAGAAAGACATGATAAAGGAAAAAAAAGAAAGAGGAACGAAAGAAGAAGAAGGTAAGAATGCAAGTGGAAAGATGAAGAAAGAATAAAGAATGTAAGAATAAAAAGAAAGAACAAAAGACAGTAGTAACAAAATAACCACAAAGTAAGGAACGAAAGGAGGAAAGCAACAAAGAAAGAAAGAAGTTCGACAGACAGAATAAGAGAAGAAAAGGAGATAAAACAATGAAAAAGAGAGGAAGATGAAAGACAGTAGCAAAGGAAGCATACAAAGGAAAAAAGGAAGAAAAGAAGAAAAGAAAGAATGTAAGACTGCAAGATAAAAGATGAAAAAGGAAAGAAACAAGGAAGGAAGAAAAAAAGAAAGGATAAGAAATAAGAAAAAAGAAAGGAGGAATGAACTAAAGACGAAGGAAGAAGGAAAGAAGCAAACGCAGAAAGAAAAAAGAAAGTATGAATGCAAGATGAAGGTTGAAGAAAGAAAAAAAAATGAAGAACAAAAGAACAAGAAAAATGTAAAAAAGACAGGAGGAATGAAATAAAGACGTAGGAAGGAAAGAAAGAAAGAAGAAAGAAACAAGAAAGTAAAGAAAAAAGAAAGAAAGAGGAAAGAAAGAAAGAAAGAAAAAAGAATGAAAAAGACTGAAAGAAGAAAGACAGAAAGAAAGAAAAATGAAAGACAATAGAAAAGAAAGGAAAGACACGAAAAAGGAAACAAAGAAAGAAAGAATGTAAGAATGTTAGTTGAAAGATAAAGAATTAAAAAACAAAAAGAAAGAATAAATATCAGGTGCTAGGAAATTAAGATGAAGGAAGGAAGGAAGGATGGAAACAAAGACAAGAGAAAAAAAAGTACATACATAGAAAGAAAAACAGAAGAAAGGGAGAAAAATAATGAAAAAGGAGAAAGAAGAAAGACAGGAGAAAAGAAAGGATAGAAAGGAAAAAAGGAAGAAAAGAAAGAAAGTGGAAACAAAGAAGAAAGAAAGAATGCAAGTTGAATGATAAAGAAAGATGAAACAATGAAAGAATAAAAGGAAAGATAAAAAGACTGGAGGAATGAAACAAAGACAAAGGAAGGAAGGAAGGAAGGACAGAAAGAGAGAAGAGAAAGAAAGAAAGAAAGAAAGAAAGAAAGAAAGAAAGAAAGAAAGAAAGAAAGAAAGAAAGAAAGAAAGAAAGAAAGAAAGAAAGAAAGAAAGAAAGAAAGAAAGAAAGAAAGAAAGAAAGAAAGAAAGCAGTTAGACAGACAGAAAAAAAAGAAAGGGACAAAAAAGAACGAAAAAGAAAGAAGGAATGATGAATTACAGTAGAAAAGACAGGATAGGAAGGAAAAAAGGAAGAAACGATAGAAAGAGGAAGCAAAGATAGAAGAATGAAAGACTACAATATGAAAGATGAAACAGGAAAGAAAGAAAGAAAAAAGACTGAAAGAAGAAAGAAAAAAGACTGAGAAGAAAGAAAGAAAAAGATGGAAAGAAGACAAAAAGAAAGAAAAATGAAAGACACTAGAAAAGAAAGACATGAAAAAGAAAAAAAAGAAAGAGGACAGAAAGAAGAAAGTAAAAATGCAAGTGTAAAGATGAAGAAAGAAGAAAGAATGTAAGAAGAAAGAAAAGAAAGAAAAAGACAGTAGTAACAAAATAAGCACAAAGGAAGGAATGAATGGAGGAAAGGAACAAAGAAAGAAAGAAGTTCGAGGGAAAGAATAAGAGAAAAGGAGATAAAAGAACAAAAAAGAAAGGAAGAAGAAAGACAGTAGAAAAGAAGGGATAGAAATGAAAAAAGGAAGAAAAGAAAGATAGAAATAGGAAAGAAAGAAGAAAGAATGTAAGACTGCAAGATAAAAGATGAAAAAGGAAAGAAATAAAGAAAGAGAGAAAGAAGAAAAAAAGAAAGAAAAAAGACAGGAGGAACGAACTAAAGACAAAGGAAGGAAGGAAAGAACCAAAGACAGAAAGAAAAAACAAACTATGAATGCAAGATGAAAGATGAAGAAAGAAAAAAGAATGAATAAAGAAAGAAAGAATAAGAAAAAAGTAAATAAGACAGGATTAACGAAATAAAGATCAAGGAAGGAAAGAAAGAAAGAAGAGAGAAAGAAGCCAAGAAGGAAAGAAAGATAGATAGATAGATAGATAGATAGATAGATAGATAGATAGATAGATAGATAGATAGTTAGAAAGAACGAAACAAAGAAAGTAAGAAGAAAGAAAAAAGAAAGAAAGAAAGAAAGAATGAAAGAAAGAAGAGAGAAAGAAAGAAGATAGAAAGAAAAATAGAAGAAAGGACGAAAAAACGAAAAAGAAATAAAGATGAAAGACAGTAGAAAAGAAATAATATAAAGGAAAAAAGTAGGAAAAGAAAGAAAAAGGAAAGAAAGAAGAAAGAATGGAAGAACACAAGATGAAAGAGGAAAAAGGAATGGAAGTAGAAAAAAGAAAGAATGAAAGAATAACAAGGAAAGAAAAAAGACACTAGGAATGAGATAAAGACGAAGGAAGGAAGCAAAGACAGAAAGAAAGAAAGAATGAAAAAAAAAAAAAAGAAAGGAAGAAGGAAGGAAAGAAAAAAGAAAGAAAAAAAGGAAGAAAGAAAGAAAGAAAAAAAGAAAGAAGTAAGAAAGAAAGAAAAAAAAGAAAGGGACAAAAATGAATGAAAGAGAAATAGAGAAAGAAGAAACACAGTAGAAAACACAGGGTGGAAAGGAAAAGGTAAGAAAACAAAGAAAGAAAGAGGAAGCCAAGAAGAAAGAATGTAAGACTTCAAGATGAAAGATGAAAAAGGAAAAAAAAAAAAAAGAAAGAAAGACAAAAGAAAAAAGAAAAAACTCACGAGGAAAAAAAAAAAGAAGAAGGAAAGAAGGAGGGAATAAAAGACATGAAGAAAGAAGGACAAAGAAAGAAAAAAAATGAAACAAATAAAGAAAGGAAGGAAGGAAGAAAGAATGAAGAAAGAAAAAAGAATGAAGAAAGAAAGAAAGAATAAGAAAAAAGTAAAAAAGACAGGAGGAAAGAAATACAGATGAAGGAAGGAAGGAAAGAAAGGAGAAAGACAAAATCATAGAAGGAAAGAAAGAAAGAAGAAAGAAAGAAAGAAGATAGAACGAAAAGAAGAAGAGATTACGAAAAAAGAACGAAAAAGAAAGATGAAAGAAAGAAAGATTGAAGAAAGAGGGAAAAACTAAGGAAGAAACAAAAAAATGAGGAGGAAAGAAATAAAGAGGAAGGAAGGACGGTCGGAAGCAAAGACAGAAAGAAAGAAGGAAGAAAGAAAGAAGATAGACTGAAAGAACAAAAGAAGAAAGGAAGAAAAAAGAAAGAAAAATGAAAGACAGAAGAAAAGAAAGGATAGAAAGTAAAAAAGGAAGAAAAGAAAGAAACAAAGAGTAAACCAAGAAGAAAGAATGTAAGACTGCAAGATGAAAGAAGAGAAATGAGAGAAAGAAGGAAGAGAGAAAGACTAAGGAAAAAAGAAAAAACTCAGGAGGGAAGAAAGAAAGATGAAGGAAGGAAAGACGGAAGCAAAGACAGAAAGAAAGAAAGAAAGAAAGAAAGAAAGAAAGAAAGAAAGAAAGAAAGAAAGAAAGAAAGAAAGAAAGAAAGAAAGAAAGAAAGAATGAAAGAAAGGAACGAAGGAAGAAAAAACAAAGAAAGAAGTTAGACAGAAAGAGAAAAAGACAGGAAGAAAAAGGGAAGAAAAAGAAAGAAAGATGAAAGACAGTCGAAAGAAAGGATAGAAAGTAAATAAGGTAGAAAAGAAAGAAAGAAAGAGGAAACCAAGAAAGAATGTAAGACTTCAAGACGAAAGATAAAAAAGGAAAGAAAGAAAGAAAAACGAAAGACTAAGGAAGAAAGAAAAAACTCATGAGGAACTAAATAAAGACAAAGGAAAGAAGGACAGAAGGAAAGACATGACGAATGATGGATAAAGAAAGGAAGAAAGAATGAATGAAAGACAGGAAGGAAGGAAGGAAGGAAGAAGGAAAAAGGAATGAAGAAAGACAGAAAGAATAAGAAAAAAGAAAAAAAGACAGGAGGAATGAAATAAAGATGAAGGAAGGAAAGAAAAAAAGAAATAAGAAAGAAAGAAACAAGGAAGGAAAGAAGGAAAGAAAGAAAGAAAGAAGGAAAGAAGGAAAGAAAGAAAGAAAGAAAGAAAGTAGAAAGAACGAAGATAGACAGAATGAAAAGAAGAAGAAAGAACGAAAAAAAAAAGAAAAAGAAAGAAAGATGAAAGACAGTAGAAAAGAAATGAGGGAAAGGAAAAAAGAAAGAAAAGAAAGAAAGAAAGTGGAAAGAAAGAAGAAAGAATGGATGAAGACAAGATGAAAGAGGAAAAGGGAAAGGAAGTAGGAAAAGGAAAGAATGAAAGAATAAGAAGGAAAGAAAAAGACAATAGGAATGAGATAAAGACTAAGGAAGGAAGCAAAGACAGAAAGAGAAAGAAACAAAGAATAAAATAAAGGAAGAATGCAGGATGCAAAGAAAGAAAGAAATAAAAAAAGAAAGACAGAAAGAAAGAAAGAAAGAAAGAAAGAAGTTAGAGAGATAGACAAAAAGAAAGAAACAAAAAAGAATGAAAAAGAAAGACGACAAACAGTAAAAAAGACAGGATAGAAAAGAAAAAAGTAAAAAAAGAAAGAAAGAGGATGCCAAGAAGAGAGAACATAAGACTGCAAGATGAAAGATGAAAAATGAGAGAAAGAAAGAAAGAAGGAAGAGAGAAAGATGAAGGAAGAAAGAAAAAACTCACTAGGAAAGAAATAAAGATGAAGGAAGGAAAGACGGAAGCAAAGACAGAATGAAAGAAAGATAGAAAGAAAAAGAAAGAAAGAAAGAAAGAAAAAAAGAAAGAAAGAAAGAAAAAAAAAAAGAAAAAAAGAAAAAAAGAAAGAAAGGAAGGAAGACAGGAAGAAAGAAACAAGAAAGAAAGAAAGAAAAATGGTACACTGAAAGAAAAAATAAGGAAGAAAAAGGGAAGAAAGAGAAAGAAAGATGAAAGACAGTAGAAAGAAAGGATAGGAAGAAAAAAGGAAGAAAAGAAAGAAAGAGGAAATCAAGAAGAAAGAATGTAAGACTTCAAGATGAAAGAAGAAATAGGAAAGAAAGAAAGAAGAATGAAAGACTAAGGAAGAAAGAAAAAACTCAGGAAGAACTAAATAAAGACGAAGGAAAGAAGGACGGAAGCAAAGACATGAAGAAAGATAAAGAAAGAAAGAATGAATGAATGAATGAATGAATGAAACAAAGAAAGTAAGGAAGGAAGGAAGGAAGGAAGAAAGAAAGAAGAAAAAAGAAAAAATACTGAAAGAGGAAAGATAGAAAGAAAAATGAAAGATAATAGAAAAAAAGGAAAGACACGAAAAGGGAAAAAAGAAAGACAATAGAAAGAAGAAGAAAGTTAGAATGGAAGTTGAAAGATGAAGAAACAAGAAAGAAAAAAAGAAAAAAAAAAAAAAAAAAAAAAGAAAGAACAAAATAACCACGAAGGAAGGAAGGAATGGAGCAAAGAAACAAAGAAGAAAAAAAAGAAAAAAGAAAGAAAGAAGTTCGAGAGAAAGAATAAGAGAAGAAAAGGAGATAAAAGAATGAAAAAGAAAGGAAGACAAAAGACGGTAGAAAAGAAAGGATAGAAAGGAAAAAAGGAAGAAAAGAAAGAAAGAGGAAAGAAAGAAGAAAGAATGTAAGACTGCAAAATAAAAGATGAAAAAGGGAAGAAAGAAAGAAAGAGAGAAAAATAGAAGAAAAAAACAAAGAAAAAATACAGGAGGAATGAAATAAAGACGAAGGAAGGAAGGAAAGAAGCAAAGACAGAAAGAAAAAATAAAGTATGCATGCAACACGAAAGATGAAGAAAGAAGGAAAAAAGAAAAAGAAAAAAGTAAAAAAAGACAGGAGGAACGAAATAAAGATGAAAGCAGGAAAGAAACAACAAAGGAAGAAAGAAGAGAGAAGGAAACAAAGAAGAAAAGAAACAAAGTAAGAAAAAAAGAAGGATAGAAAGAAAGAAAAAAAGAATGAAAGTAAGAAGAAAGAAAGAAAGAAAGAAAGAAAGAAAAAAAGAAGAAAGGAGGAAAAAAGAATGAAAAAGAAAGATGAAAGACAGAAGAAAAGAAATGATAAATAGGAAAAAAGTAAGGAAAGAAAGGAAAGAAAGAAGAAAGAATGGAAGAACATGAGGTGAAAGAGTAAAAAGGAAAGGAAGAAGAAAAAGAAAAGAAAGAAAGAAAAAGAAGGAAAGAAAAAAGACACAAGGAACAAGAAAAAGACAAAGGAAGGAAGCAAAGACAGAAAGAAAGAAAGAAAGAAAGAAAGAAAAAAGAAAGGAGGACGAAGAAAGAAGGAAAGAAGAAAGAAACAAAGACAAAAAGAGAGACAGAAAGAAAGAAGAAAGAAAGAAAGAAAGAAAGAAAGAAAGAAAGAAAGAAAGAAAGAAAGAAAGAAAGAAAGAACTTAGACAGAAAGAACAAAAGAAAGGGACAAAAATGAACGAAAAAGAAAGAAATATGACAGTAGAAAAGACAGCATAGAAAGAAAAAAGGAAGAAAAGAAAGAAAGAAAGAGGAAGCCAAGAAGACAGAACGAAAGACGGCTGAAAAAAAGAAAAAAAATGAGAGAAAGAAAGAAAGAAGGAAGAGAGAAAGACAAAGGAAGAAAAAAAAAACTCAGGAGTAACGAAATAAAGACGAAGGAAGGAAGGACAGAAAGAAAGGAAGAAAGGAAGAAAGAAAGAAAGGAAGAAAGGAAGAAAGAAAGAAAGAAAGAAAGAAAGAAAGAAAGAAAGAAAAAAAGAAAGAAAGAAAGAAAGAAAGAAAAAAAGAAAAAAAGAAAGAAAAAAAGAAAGAAAGAAAGAAAAAAAGAAAAAGTTAGACAAACAGAAAAAAAGAAAGGAACAAAAAAGAAAGAAAGAAAGAACAAAGACAGTAGAAAAGACAGGATAAAAAGGAAAAAAGGAAGAAAAAAAAGAAAGAGGAAGTCAAGAAGAAGGAATGAAAGAATACAATAAGAAAGATGAACAAGGAAAGAAAGAAGAAAGACAGTAAAAAGACTGAAAGAAGAAAACTGAAAGAAAGAAAAAATGAAAGACAATAGAAAAGACAAACACAAAAAAGGAAAAAAAGAAAGAGAGAGGAAAGAAAGAAGAAAGTAAGAATGCAAGTTGAAAGATGAAGAAAGAAGTAAGAATGAAAGAATAAAAAGAAAGAGAAAAAGACAGTAGTAACCAAATGACGACAAAGGAAGGAAGGAATGGAGGAAAGAAGCAAAGAAAGAAAGAAGACAGAAACAAAGAAAGAAGATCGACAGAAAGAATAAGAGAAGAAAAGAAGATAAAAGAACGAAAAATAAAGTAAGACGAAAGACAGAAGAAAAGAAAGAAGAGAAAGGAAAAAAGGAAGAAAAGAAAGAAAGAAAGGAAAGAAAGAAGAAAGAAACTAAGAATGCAAGATAGAAGATGAAAAAGGAAAGAAAGAAAGAAGAAAAAAAGAAAAGATAAGAAAGAAAAAAGACAGGAGGAACGAACTAAAGACGAAGGAAAGAAGGCAAGAACCAAAGGCAGAGAGAAAAAAGAAAGAAAGTATAAATACAAGAAGAAAGATGAAGAAAAAAAAAAAAAAGAAGGAAAAAAAAAAAAAAAAAAAAAAAAAAAGAAAAAAAGACAGGAGGAAAAAAATAAAGGTGAAGGGAGCAAAGAAAGAAAGCAACAAACAAAGAAGGAAAGAAACAAAGAAAGAAAGAAAGTAGAAAGAAGATAGACAGAAAGAAAAAAAGAAGAAAGGACTAAAGAAGAACGAAAAAGAAAGATGAAAGGCAGTAGAAATGAAATGATAGAAAGGAAAAATGTAAGAAAAGAAAGAAAGAGGAAATAAAGAAGAAATAATGGAAGAATACATGATGAAAGAGGAAAAAGGAAAGAATGAAGAAAAAAGACAGTAGGAAAGATTAAGAATGAAAGAAAAAGACAATAGGAATGAGATAATGACGAAGGAAGGAAGCAAAGACAGAAAGAAAGAAAGAAAGGAAAATCAAAGAAACAAAGATAAAAAGAAAGAAAGAAAGAAACAAAGAAAGAAGTAAAGAGAGAAAGAAAGAAATAAGAAAGAAAGAAAGAAGAAAGAAAAAGACTGAAAGAAGAAAGACAAAAGGAAAGAAAAATGAAAGACAATAGAAAAGAAAGGAAAGACACGAAAAAGGCAAAAAAGAAAGAAATAGGATAGAAAGAAGAATGTAAGAATGCAAGTTGAAAGATAAAGAAAGAATGAAAGAATAAAAAGAATAAAAGACGGGTAGGAAATTAAGAAGAAGGAAGGAAGGAAGGACGGAAACAAAGAAAAGAAAGAAAAAGAACATACACAGAAAGAAAAACAGAAGAAAGGGAGAAAATATAATTAAAAAGAAAAAAGAAGAAAGACAGTAGAAAAGAAAGGATAGAAAGGAAAAAATGAAGAAAAGAAAGAGCAAACAAAGAAGAAAGAAAGTAAGCATGCAGGTTGAATGATAAAGGAAGAAGAAAGAATGAAAGAATAAAAGGAAAGATAAAAAGACAGGACGAGCGAAATAAAGATGAAGGAATGAAGGAAAGAAGAAAGGCAGAAAGAAAAAAGAAAGTATGAATGAAAGATGAAGATAGAAAAAAGAATGAAGAAAGAACAGAAGAATAAGAAAAAAGTAGAAAAGACAGAAGGAACGAAATAAAGAGGAAGGAAGGAAGGAAAGAAAGAAAAAGAAAGAAAGAAGGAAAGTAACAAAGAAAGAAAGAAGAAAGAAAGAAGATAGAAAAAAGAAGAAAGGACGATAAGAGAAAGAAAAAGAAAACTGACAGTAGAAAAGAAATGAAAGAAAGGAAAAAGAAAGAAAGGAAAGAAAGAAGAATGGAAGAATACAACATGAAAGAGGAAAAAGGAAAGGAAGAAGAAAAAAGAAAGAAGGAATGAATAAGAAGGAAAGAAAAAAGACTGTAAGAACGAGATAAAGACGAAGGAAGGAAGCAAAGACAGAAAGAAAGAAACAAACAATCAAACAAAGAAACAAAGAAGAAAACAAATAAACAAATAAACAAAGAAAGAAGGAATGAAAGAAAGAGAGAAGAAAGTAAGAAAGAAGAAAGAAAAAGACCGAAAGAAGAAAGACAGACAGAAAGAAAAATGTAAGACAATAGAAAAGAAAGGAAAGACACGAAAAAGTCAAAAAAGAAAAAAAGAGGAAAGAAAGAAGAATAGAATGCAAGTTGAAAGATGAGAGAATGAAAGAATAAAAAGAAAGAATAAAAGACAAGGCGGTAGGAAATTACGATGAAGGAAGGAAGGAAGGACGGAAACAATGAGAAAGAAAAAAGAACATACACAGAAAGAAAAATAGAAGAAAGGGAGAAAAAAATAATGAAAAAGAAAGAAAGAAGAAAGACAGTAGAAAAGAAAGGATAGAAAGGAAAAGAGGAAGAAAAGAAAGAGGAAACAAAGAAGAAAGAAAGTGAAAAGTCAAGTTGAATGATAAAGGAAGAAGAAAGTAAGAAAGAAAAAAAGGAAAGAAAAAAGACAGGAGGAAAGAAATAAAGACGAAGGAAGAAAGGAAGGAGAGAGAGAAAGAAAGAAAGAAAGAAATAAGACAGAAAAAGAAAGGGACAAAAAAGAATGAAAAAGAAAGAAAGAAAGATGAAAGACAGTAGAAAAGACAGGATAGAAAGGAAAAAAGGAAGAAAAGAAAGAAAGAAAGAGGAAGAAGAAGAAAGAATGAAAGAAGACAGAATGAAAACTGAAAGACAATAGAAAAGAAACTAAAGAAACGAGAAAGAAGTAAACAAGGAAAGAGGAATGAAAGAGGAAAGAAAGAATGCAAGATGAAAGATGAAAAGGAAAATAAAGGAAGAATAAAGAAAGAAAAAGAAAGAAAGAAAAAAGCCAGGACGAATGAAATAAAGACGAAGGAAGGAAGTAAAGAGAAAGAAAGAAATAAGACAGAAACAAAGAAAAAAGAAAGAAAGAAGAAAAAAGGATGAAAGAGGAAAGACAGTAGGAAAATTGAGACAATAGAAAAGAAAGGAAAGAAAGGAAAAAGAAGAAAATAAAGAAACAGGAAGGAAAGAAGAAAGAAACAATGCAAGATGAAAAATGAAAAAGGAAAGAAAGAAAGAAGAGAGAAACAAATAAGAAAGAGAAAAGGGAGGAGGAAGGAAATAAAGATGAAGGAAAGAAGGAAGCAAAGACAGAAAGAAAAAGAAAGAAAGAAAGAAAGAAAGAAAGAAAGAAGAAAGAAAGAAAGAAAAAAAGAAAGAAAGAAAGAAAGAAAGAAAGAAAAAAAGGAGGAGGAAGGAAATAAAGATGAAGGAAAGAAGGAAGCAAAGACAGAAAGAAGAAAGAAAGAAAGAAAGAAAGAAAGAAAGAAAGAAAGAAAGAAAGAAAGAAAGAAAGAAAGAAAGAAAGAAAGAAAGAAAGAAAGAAAGAAAGAAAGAAAGAAAGAAAGAAAGAAAGAAAAAGTTAGACAAACAGAAAAAAAGAAAGGAACAAAAAAGAAAGAAAGAAAGAACAAAGACAGTAGAAAAGACAGGATAAAAAGGAAAAAAGGAAGAAAAAAAAGAAAGAGGAAGTCAAGAAGAAGGAATGAAAGAATACAATAAGAAAGATGAACAAGGAAAGAAAGAAGAAAGACAGTAAAAAGACTGAAAGAAGAAAACTGAAAGAAAGAAAAAATGAAAGACAATAGAAAAGACAAACACAAAAAAGGAAAAAAAGAAAGAGAGAGGAAAGAAAGAAGAAAGTAAGAATGCAAGTTGAAAGATGAAGAAAGAAGTAAGAATGAAAGAATAAAAAGAAAGAGAAAAAGACAGTAGTAACCAAATGACGACAAAGGAAGGAAGGAATGGAGGAAAGAAGCAAAGAAAGAAAGAAGACAGAAACAAAGAAAGAAGATCGACAGAAAGAATAAGAGAAGAAAAGAAGATAAAAGAACGAAAAATAAAGTAAGACGAAAGACAGAAGAAAAGAAAGAAGAGAAAGGAAAAAAGGAAGAAAAGAAAGAAAGAAAGGAAAGAAAGAAGAAAGAAACTAAGAATGCAAGATAGAAGATGAAAAAGGAAAGAAAGAAAGAAGAAAAAAAGAAAGGAAAAGAAAGAAAAAAGACAGGAGGAACGAACTAAAGACGAAGGAAAGAAGGCAAGAACCAAAGGCAGAGAGAAAAAAGAAAGAAAGTATGAATACAAGATGAAAGATGAAGAACGAAAGAAAAAAGAATGAAGAAAGAAATAAAGAATAAGAAAAAAGTAAAAAACACAGTAGAAACGAAATAAAGGTGAAGGGAGCAAAGAAAGAAAGCAACAAAAAAAGAAGGAAAGAAAAAAAGAAAGAAAAAAAGAAGAAAGAAGAAAGAAAAAAAAAAAAAAAGAAGAAAGGACTAAAGAAGAACAAAAAAGAAAGATGAAAGGCAGAAGAAATGAAATGATAGAAAGGAAAAATGTAAGAAAAGAAAGAAAGAGGAAATAAAGAAGAAATAATGGAAGAATACATGATGAAAGAGGAAAAAGGAAAGAATGAAGAAAAAAGACAGTAGGAAAGATTAAGAATGAAAGAAAAAGACAATAGGAATGAGATAATGACGAAGGAAGGAAGCAAAGACAGAAAGAAAGAAAGAAAGAAAGGAAAATCAAAGAAACAAAGATAAAAAGAAAGAAAGAAAGAAACAAAGAAAGAAGTAAAGAGAGAAAGAAAGAAATAAGAAAGAAAGAAAGAAAGAAAGAAGAAAGAAAAAGACTGAAAGAAGAAAGACAAAAGGAAAGAAAAATGAAAGACAATAGAAAAGAAAGGAAAGACACGAAAAAGGCAAAAAAGAAAGAAATAGGATAGAAAGAAGAATGTAAGAATGCAAGTTGAAAGATAAAGAAAGAATGAAAGAATAAAAAGAATAAAAGACGGGTAGGAAATTAAGAAGAAGGAAGGAAGGAAGGACGGAAACAAAGAAAAGAAAGAAAAAGAACATACACAGAAAGAAAAACAGAAGAAAGGGAGAAAATATAATTAAAAAGAAAAAAGAAGAAAGACAGTAGAAAAGAAAGGATAGAAAGGAAAAAATGAAGAAAAGAAAGAGCAAACAAAGAAGAAAGAAAGTAAGCATGCAGGTTGAATGATAAAGGAAGAAGAAAGAATGAAAGAATAAAAGGAAAGATAAAAAGACAGGACGAGCGAAATAAAGATGAAGGAATGAAGGAAAGAAGAAAGGCAGAAAGAAAAAAGAAAGTATGAATGAAAGATGAAGATAGAAAAAAGAATGAAGAAAGAACAGAAGAATAAGAAAAAAGTAGAAAAGACAGAAGGAACGAAATAAAGAGGAAGAAGGAAAGAAAAGAAAGAAAAAAAAAGAAAGAAGAAAAGAAAAAAAGAAAAAAAGAAGAAAGAAAGAAGAAAAAAAAAAGAAGAAAGGACGAAAAGAGAATGAAAAAGAAAGCTGACAGAAGAAAAGAAATGATAGAAAGGAAAAAGTAAGAAAGGAAAGAAAGAAGAATGGAAGAATACAACATGAAAGAGGAAAAAGGAAAGGAAGAAGAAAAAAGAAAGAAGGAATGAATAAGAAGGAAAGAAAAAAGACTGTAAGAACGAGATAAAGACGAAGGAAGGAAGCAAAGACAGAAAGAAAGAAACAAACAATCAAACAAAGAAACAAAGAAGAAAACAAATAAACAAATAAACAAAGAAAGAAGGAATGAAAGAAAGAGAGAAGAAAGTAAGAAAGAAGAAAAAAAAAGACCAAAAGAAGAAAGACAGAGAGAAAGAAAAATGTAAGACAATAGAAAAGAAAGGAAAGACACGAAAAAGTCAAAAAAGAAAAAAAGAGGAAAGAAAGAAGAATAGAATGCAAGTTGAAAGATGAGAGAATGAAAGAATAAAAAGAAAGAATAAAAGACAAGGGGGTAGGAAATTACGATGAAGGAAGGAAGGAAGGACGGAAACAATGAGAAAGAAAAAAGAACATACACAGAAAGAAAAATAGAAGAAAGGGAGAAAAAAATAATGAAAAAGAAAGAAAGAAGAAAGACAGTAGAAAACAAAGGATAGAAAGGAAAAGAGGAAGAAAACAAAGACGAAACAAAGAAGAAACAAAGTGAAAAATCAAGTTGAATGATAAAGGAAGAAGAAAGTATGAAAGAAAAAAAGGAAAGAAAAAAGACAGGACGAACGAAAAAAAGACGAAGCAAGAAAAGAAGGAGAGAGAGAAAGAAAGAAAGGAAGAAATTAGACAGAAAAAGAAAGGGACAAAAAAGAATGAAAAAGAAAGAAAGAAAGATGAAAGACAGTAGAAAAGACAGGATAGAAAGGAAAAAAGGAAGAAAAGAAAGAAAGAAAGAGGAAGAAGAAGAAAGAATGAAAGAAGACAGAATGAAAACTGAAAGACAATAGAAAAGAAACTAAAGAAACGAGAAAGAAGTAAACAAGGAAAGAGGAATGAAAGAGGAAAGAAAGAATGCAAGATGAAAGATGAAAAGGAAAATAAAGGAAGAATAAAGAAAGAAAAAGAAAGAAAGAAAAAAGGCAGGAGGAATGAAATAAAGACGAAGGAAGGAAGTAAAGAGAAAGAAAGAAATAAGACAGAAACAAAGAAAAAAGAAAGAAAGAAGAAAAAAGGATGAAAGAGGAAAGACAGTAGGAAAATTGAGACAATAGAAAAGAAAGGAAAGAAAGGAAAAAGAAGAAAATAAAGAAACAGGAAGGAAAGAAGAAAGAAACAATGCAAGATGAAAAATGAAAAAGGAAAGAAAGAAAGAAGAGAGAAACAAATAAGAAAGAGAAAAGGGAGGAGGAAAGAAATAAAGAAGAAGGAAAAAAGGAAGCAAAGACACAAAAAAAAAAAAAGAAAGAAAGAAAGAAAGAAAGAAAGAAAAAAAGAAAAAAAGAAAAAAAGAAAAAAAGGAAGAAAGAAAGAAAGAGAAAAGGGAGGAGGAAAGAAATAAAGAAGAAGGAAAGAAGGAAGGAAAGACAGAAAGAAAAAGAAATAAAAAAAGAAAGAAAGAAAGAAAAAAAGAAAGGAAGAAAGAAAGAAAGAAAGAAAGGAAGGAAGAAAAAAGAATGAATGACAGAACGAAGGAAAAATTAAAGACAATACAAAAGAAAGGAAAGAAAGGAAAAAGAAAAGAAAGAGGAATGAAAGAAGAATGTTAGAATGCAAGATAAAAGATGAAAAAAGAAAGAAAGGTTAAAAGAAAGAAGAAAGAAAGAATAAGAAAGAAAGAAAAAAAGACAGGAGGAACAAAATAAAGATTAAGAACGTAGGAAGGAAGCGAAGAAAGAAATAAACAAAGAAGATAGGAAAATAGAAGAAAGAAAGAAGAAAGAACCAAAGAAGGAAGACAAGGAAAGAAAGATGAAAGGCAATAGAAAAGAAAGGATAGAAAGGTAAAAAGGAAGAAAAGAAAGAAAGATGAAGCGAAGAAAGAATGAAAGAATACAAAGATGAAAAAGGAAAGATGAAGGAAGGAAGGAAGGATGGAAACAAGAAAAGAGAAAGAAAAAAGAACATACACAGAAAGAAAAACAGAGGAAAGGGTGAAAAAATAATGGAAAAGAAAGAAAGGACGATGTGAGAAAGTAGAAAAGAAAGGATAGAAAGGAAAAAAGGAAGACAATAAAGATAGAGGAAAAAAAGAAGAAAGAAAGTAATGAAAGTTGAATGAAAAAGGAAGAAGAAAGAATGATAGAAAAAAAGGAAAGAAAAGAAAGGAGGAACAAAATAAAGACGAAGGAAGGAAGGAAGGAAAGAATGAAAGAAAGAATGAAAGAAAGAAAGAAAGAAAGAAAGAAAGAAAGAAAGAAAGAAAGAAAGAAAGAAAGAAAGAAAGAAAGAAAGAAAGAAAGAAAGAAAGAAAGAAAGTTAGTTAGACAAACTGAAAAAAAAGAAAGGGACAAAAAAGAAAGAAAAAGAAAGAAAGGAAGACGTGAGAAAGTAGAATAGACAGGATAGAAAGGAAAAAAGGATGAAAAGAAAGAAAGAAAGAGGAAGCGAAGAAGAAAGAATGAAGGAATACAATAGGAAAGACGAAAAAGGAAAGAAAGAAAGAAGAAAGACTGAAAGAATAAAGACAGAAAGAAAGAAAAAGAAAAGACAAAAGAAAAGAAAAACACGAAAAAGTAAAGAAAGAAAGAAAGAGGAAAGAAAGAAGAAAGTGAGAATGCAAGTTGAAAGATGAAGAAAGAAGAAAGAATGAAAGAATAAAAAGAAAGAAAAAAAGACAGTAGTAACGAAATAACCACAAAGGAAGGAAGGAATGGAGGAAAGCAAGAAAGAAAGAAGAAAGAAAGAAAGAAAAAGTTCAAAAGAAAGAATAAGAGAAGAAAAGGAAATAGAAGAATAAAAAAGAAAAAGAGACCAAAGACAGTAGAAAAGAAAGGTTAGAAAGGAAAAAAGGAAGAAAAGGAAGAAAGAAAGTAAAAAAACAAGAAAGAATGTAAGACTGCAAGATAAAAGTTGTAAAAGGAAAGAAGAAAAAAGAAAGAATAAGAAAAAAGAAAAAAGACAGGAGGAACGAACTAAAGACGAAGGAAGGAAGGAAAGAACCAAAGGCAGAAAGAAAAAAGAAAGTATGAATGCAAGATGAAAGGTGAAGAAAGAAAGAAAAAAGAATGAAGAAAGAACGAAAGAACAGGAAGAAAGTAAGAAAGACAGGAGGAAGGAAATAAAGATGAAGGAAGGAAAGAAAGAAAGAAAACGTAAAAGAAACAAAGAAGGGAAAGAAAGAAAGAGGGAAAATAACAAAGAAAGAAAGAAAGAAGGTAGACAGAAAGAAAAAAAGAAGAAAGGACGAAAGAAGAACGAAAAAGAAAGATGAAAGACAGTAGAAAAGAAATGATAGAAAGGAAAAAGCAGGAAAAGGAAAAGAAGAAAGATTGGAAGAATACAAGATGAAAGAGGAAAAAGGAAAGAAAGAAGAAAATGAAAGAAGGAAAGAATAATAAGGAAAGAAAAAAGACTGTAGGAACGAGATGAAGACGAAGGAAGGAAGCAAAGACAGAAACAAACAATCAAACAAACAAAGAAAGAAAGAAACAAACAAACAAAGAAGGAAAGAAAGAACGAAGAACAAAAGAAAGATAGAAAGAGGAAAGAAAGAGAAAGACCAAAAGAAGAAAGACTGAAATAAAGAAAAATGAAAGACAATAGAAAAGAAAGGAAAGACATGAAAAAGGCAAAAAAGAAAGAAAGAGGAAAGAAAGAAGAACGAATGTAAGAAAGCAAGGTGAAAGATGACAAATGCAAGAAACGAAGAAAGATGAAAGAAAGAATAAGAATGAAAGAATGAAGACAGGAGGAAAGAAATAAAGATGAAGGAAGGAAAGAAAGAAGGAAAGAAGAAAGAGAAAAGAATGAAAGAAAGAGAGAAAGAAGGAAAAATGAACAATAGAAAAGAAAGGAAAAAAATGAAGAAGAAAAGATAAAAAGAGGAATGAAAGAAGAAAGAAAAATATAAGATGAAAGTTGAAAAAGGAAAGAAAGAAGAAGAATGAAAGAAAGAAAAAAAAAAAAAAAATGAAAGAAAGACAGAAAGAAGGAAATAAGGAACATAAGAGAAAAGAAAGGAAAGAACGGAAAAAGAAGAAAAGAAAGAAAGGGGAATGAAAGAAGAAAGAAACTAAGAATGCAAGATGAAAGATGAAAAAGTAAAGAAAGGAAGAAAGAAGAAAGAAAGGAAGAAAAAGAAAGAAAAAAGGGAGGAGGAACGAGAAAAAGATGAAGGAAGGAAGGAAGCAAAGAAGAAAGAAAGAAAGAAGACAGAAAAAGAAAGAACAAAAGAGGAAAGACAAAGATGACAGCCAAATAGAAAACAAAGGATAGAAAGGAAAAAAGGAGGAAAAGAAAGAATAAAAGAGGAAAGAAAGAAGAAAGAATGTAAGAATGAAAGTTGAAAGATGAAAAAGTCAAGAAAGAAAGAAAGAAAGAAGAAAGAAGGAAAGTATAAGGAAAGAACAAACACAGTAAGAAATAAAAAGAAACGAAGGAAGGAAAGAAGGAAAGAAACAAAGAAGGAAAGAAAGAAAGGAAGAAAATGGAAAGAAAGAAAGAAAGAAAGAAGAAAGAAAGAAGATAGAAAGCAAAAAAGAAGAAAAGATGAAAAAAGAACGAAAAAGAAATAAAGATGAAAGACAGTAGAAAAGAATTGAGAGAAAGGAAAAAAGTAGGGAAAGAAAGAGGAAAGAAAGAAGAAAGAATGGAAGAATACAAGATGAAAGAGGTAAAAGGAAAGAAAGAAGAAAAAGTAAGAAGGATAGAAGAAGAAGGAAAGAAAAAAGACTGTAAGAATGAGATAAAGAAGAAGGAAGGAGGGAAAGATAGAAGAAAAAAAAAATAAGACCAAAAGAACACACAAAAAAAGAAAAAAAAATGAATAGAAAAGAAAGTAAAAGACACGAAAAAGGAAAAAAAAGAAAGAAAGAAGAAAGAAAAAAAGAATGCAAGTTGACAGAGAAAGAAAGAATAAAAGAATAAAAGGAAAGAATAAAAGACAGGCGGTACAAAATAGAGGAAGGAAGGAAGGAAGGAAACAAAGAAAAGAGGAAGAAAAAAGTACATACACAGAAAGAAAAACAGAGGAAAGGGAGAAAAAATAATGAAAAAGAAAGAAAGAAGAAAAACAGTAGAAAAGAAAGGATAGAAAGTAAAAAAGGAAGACAATAAAGAAAGAGGGAACAAAGAAGAAAGAAAGAATGCAAGTTGCATGATAAAAGAAGAAGAAAGAATGAAAGAATAAAAGGAAAGAAAAAAGACAGCGGGAACGAAATAAAGACGAAGGAAGGAAGGACAGAAAGAAAGAAAGGAGAAAAACAGAAAAAAAGAAAGGGACAAAAAACAAAGGAAAAGAAAGAAAGAAAGATGTGAGACAGTAGAAAATATAGGATAGAAAGAAAAAAAGGAAGAAAAGAAAGAAAGAAAGAGGAAGTGAAGAAGAAAGAATGAAAGAATACAACAGGAAAGACGAAAAAGTAAAGAAAGAAGAAAGAAGAAAGAAAGAAAAATTACAGACAAAAGAAAAGAAAGACACGAAAAAGGAAAAAAGAAAGAAAGAGGAAAGAAAGAAGAAGAAGGTAAGAATGCAAGTGGAAGATGAAGAAAGAATGTAAGAATAAAAAGAAAGAAAAGAAGACAGTAGTAACAAAATAACCACAAAGGAAGGAACGAATGGAGGAGAGCAACAAAGAAAGTAAGAAGAAAGAAATCAGTTCGACAGAAAGAAAAAGAGAAGAAAAGGAAAAAAAAGAAAGAAAAAGAGAGGAAGATGAAAAACAGTAGAAAAGGAAGGAAAGAAAGAAAAAAAGGAAAAGAAAGAAAGGAGAAGAAAAAGGAAAGAAAGATGGAAGAAAGAAAAAAGAAAGAAAAAAAAAGAAAGAAAAAAGAAAGGAGGAACGAACTAAAGATGAAGGAAGGAAGGAAAGAAGCAAAGGCAGAAAGAAAAAAGAAAGTATGAAAGCAAGATGAAAGTTGAAGAAAGAAAAAAATGAACAAAGAAGAAAGAACAAGAAAATGTAAAAAAGACAGGAGGAACAAAATAAAGATGAAAGAAGGAAAGAAAGAAAGAAGAAACAAAGAAGGAAAGAAAAAAGAAACAGGAAAGAAAGAAAGTAAGAAGAAAGAAAGAGACCGAAAGAAGACAAACAGCAAGAAAGAAAAATGAAAGACAATACAAAGTAAAGGAAAGACATGAAAAAGGAAATAAACAAAGAGGAAAGAAAGAAGAAAGAATGTAAGAATGCAAGTTGAAAGATAAAGAAAGAATTAAAGAATAAAAAGAAAAAATAAAAGACAGGTGGTAGGAAATTAAAACGAAGGAAGGAAGGAAGGACGGAAACAAAGAAAAGAGAAAGAAAAAAGAACACACACAGAAAAAAAATCAGAAGAAAGGGAGAAAAAATTATGACAAAGAAGAAAGAAGAAAGACAGGAGAAAAGAAAGGATCGAAAGGAAAAAAGGAAGAAAAGAAAGAAAGAGGAAAAAAGAAGAAAGTAAGAATACAAGTTGAATGATAAAGGAAGAAGAAAGAATAAAAGAATACAAGGAAAGAAAAAAGACTGGAGGAATGAAATAAAGACAAAGGAAGGAAGGAAGGACAGAAAGAAAGAAAGAATGGAAGGAAGGAAGGAAGGAAGGAAGAAAGAAAGAAAGAAAGAAAGAAAGAAAGAAAGAAAGAAAGAAAGAAAGAAAGAAAGAAAGAAAGAAAGAAAGAAAGAAAGAGAAAGAAAGAAAGAAAGAAAGAAAGAAAGAAAGAAAGAAAGAAAGAAAGAAAGAAAGAACTTAGGCAGAAAAAGAGAAAGGGACAAAAAAGAATGAAAAAGAAAGAAAGAATGATGAAAGACAGTAGGAAAGACAGGATAGAAAGGAAAAAAGAAAGAAACGATAGAAAGAGGAAGCGAAGAAGAAAGAATGAAAGACTACAATATGAAAGATGAAAAAGGAAAGAAATAAAGAAGAATGAAAGAAAAAAGACTGAAAGAAGAATTAAAGAAAAAGACGGAAAGAAGACAGAAAGAAAGAAAAATGAAAGACAGTAGAAAAGAAACACACGAAAAAGGAAAAAAAGAAAGAAGAAGAAAGTAAGAATACAAGTGGAAAAAAGAAGAAGAAAGAATGAAAGAAAAAAAAAAAAGAAAAAAAGACAGTAGTAACAAAATAACCATAAAGGAAGGAACGAATGGAGAAAAGCAACAAAGAAAGTAAGAAGAAAGAAAGAAATCAGTTTGACAGAAAGAATAAGAGAAGAAAAGGAGATAAAAGAACGAAAGAGAGGAAGACGAAAGACACTAGAAAAGGAAGGATAGAAAGGAAAAAAGGAAGATAGGAAAGAAAGAAGAAAGAATGTAAGACTGCAAGATAAAAGATGAAAAAGGAAAGAACAAAAAAAGAAAGATTAAGAAAGAAAGAAGAAAAAAGAACGAACTGAAGACTAAGGAAGGAAGGAAAGAAGCAAAGGCAGAAAGAAAAAAGAAAGTATGAGTGCAAGATGAAAGATGAAGAAAGAAAGAAAAAAGAATGAAGAAAAAAGAGAATAAGAAAAAAGTAAAAAGAGAGGAGGAACGAAAGAAAGATGAAAGAAGGAAAGAAAGGAAGAAAGAAAGAAGAAAGAAACAAAGAATGAAAGAAAGAAACAAAGAAACAAAGAAAGACAGAAGGAAAGAAGAAAGAAAGAAAAAGATGGAAAGACAGAAAGAAAGGTGAAAGACAATAGAAAAGAAAGGAACGATACGAAGAAGGCAAAAAAGAAAGAGGAAAGAAAGAAGAAAGAATGTAACAATGCAAGTTGAAAGATAAGGAAAAAATTAAAGAATAAAAAGAAAGAATAAAAGACAGGCGGTAGAAAATTAAGACGAAGGAAGAAAGGACGGAAACAAAGAAAATAGAAAGAAAAAAGAACATACACAGAAAGAAAAACAAAAGAAAGGGTGAAAAAATAATGAAAAAGAAGAAAGGAGAAAGACAGTAGAAAGAAAGGAAAGGAAAAAAGGAAGAAAAGAAAGAAAGAGGAAAAATGAAGAAAGAAAGTAAGAATGCAAGTTCAATGATAAAGGAAGAAGAAAATAAGAAAGAATACAAGGAAAGAAAAAAGGACTGGAAGAACGATATAAGGACAAAGGAAGGAAGGAAGGAAGGAAGGAAGGAAGGAAGGAAGGAAGGAAGGAAGGAAGGAAGGAAGGAAGAAAGAAAGAAAGAAAGAAAGAAAGAAAGAAAGAAAGAAAGAAAGAAAGAAAGAAAGAAAGAAAGAAAGAAAGAAAGAAAGAAAGAAAGAAAGAAAGAAAGAAAGAAAGAAAGAAATAGAAAAGAAAGAAAGAGATAGGAAAGAAAGAAAGAAAGAAAGAGATAGGAAAGAAAGAAAAAGACCGAAAGAAGAAAGACAGAAAGAAAAAAAAAAGAATAGAAAAGAAAGGAAAGACAGGAAAAAGGCAAAAAAGAAAGAAAGAAAGAATGTAAGAATGCAAGTTGTAAGAGAAAGAAAGAATGAAATAATAAAAAGAAAGAATAAAAGACAGGCAGGACGAAATAAAGACGAAGGAAGGATGGAACCAAAGAAAAGAGAACGAAAAATGAATATACACAGAAAGAAAAACAGAGAAAAGGGAGAAAAAATAATGAAAAAGAAAGAAAGAAGAAAGACAAGAGAAAAGAAAGGATAGAAAGGAAAAAAGGAAGAAAAGAAAGAAAGAGGAAAAATGAAGAAAGAAAGTAAGAATGCAAGTTCAATGATAAAGGAAGAAGAAAATAAGAAAGAATACAAGGAAAGAAAGAAGGACTGGAAGAACGATATAAGGACAAAGGAAGGAAGGAAGGAAGGAAAGAAAGAAAGAAGAAAGAAAAAGAAAGAAAGAAAGAAAGAAAGAAAGAAAGAAAGAGAGAGAGAGAGAGAGAGAGAAAGAAAGAAAGAAAAAAAGAAAGAGAAAAAGAAAGAAAGAAAGAAAGAAAGAAAGAAAAAAAGAAATAGAAACAAATAAGGAAAAGAAAGGAAAAAGAAAAGTAACAAAGAAAGTGAGAAAAAAAAAAAGAAAGAAAAGATAGAAAGAAAGAAAAAAAGAAAAAAGGACAAAAAAAGAATGAAAAAGAAAGAAGAAAGAGAGTAGAAAAGAAATGATAGAAAGAAAAAAAGTAAGAAATGAAAAAATAAAGAAGAAAGAATGGAAGAATACAAGATGAAAGAGGAAAAAGGAAAGAAAGAAGAAAATGAAAGAAGGAAAGAAAAAAGACTGTAGGAATGAGATAAAGACGAAGGAAGGAAGCAAAGACAGAAAGAAGGAAACAAACAAAGAAACAAAGAAAGATAGAAGAAAGAACGAAAGAAAGATGGATACAAACAAGAAAGAAAAAGACCAAAAGAAGAAAGACTGAAAGATAAATGAAAGACAATAGAAAAGAAAGGAAAGAAACGAAAAAGGCAAAATAGAAAGAAAGAGGAAAGAAAGAAGAAAGAATGTAAGAATGCAAGAAGAGAGACGAAAAAGTCAAGAAAGAAAAAAAATGGAAGAAATAGAGAGAGAAAGAATGAAAGAAAGAGGGAGAAATAAAGAAAGAAACAAAAAGACGAATAAACAAAGATGTAAAAAAAAAAAAAAAATGGAAAGAAAGGAAGAAAGGAAAGAAAGAGGAAGGAAAGAAGAAGGAATGTAAGAATGCAAGATGAAAGATGAAAAATGAAAGAAAGGTAGAAAGATGAATGAAAGAAAATGAAGCAAAGAACAAAGACAGGAGGAAAGAAATAAAGATGAAGGAAGTAAAGAAAGAAGGAAAGAAGAAAGAAAGCGAAAAGAATGAAAGAAAGAGAAAGAAGGAAAAATGAAAGACAATAGAAAAGAAAGGAAAGAAATGAAGAAGATAAAAGATAGAAAGAGGAATGAAAGAAGAAAGAAAGATATAATATGAAAGTTGGAAAAGGACAGAAAGAAGAAAGAAAGAAAGAAAGAAAGAAAGAAAGAAAGAAAGAAAGAAAGAAAGAAAGAAAGAAAGAAAGAAAGAAAGAAAGAAAGAAAGAAGTCAGTAAGAAAAAACAATGAAAGATAGAAAGAAGGAAAAAGAAAGACAAGAGAAAAGAAAGGAAAGAAAGGAAAAAGAAGAAAAGAAAGAAAGGGGAATGAAAGAAGAAAGAAAGTAAGAAAGCAAAAAGAAATATGAAAAAGTAAAGAAAGGAAGAAAGAAGAAAGAAAGGAAGAATAAGAAAGAAAAAAAGGTTGGAGGTACAAGATAAAGATGAAGGAAGGAAGGAAGGAAAGAGGAAAGAAAGAAAGAAGACAGAAAAAGAAAGAAAATTTGAAAGACAAAGAAAGATAGTCAAATAGAAAAGAAAGGATAGAAAGGAAAAACGAGGAAAACAAAGAATGAAAGAGGAAAGAAAGAAGAAAGAATGTAAGAATGAAAGACAAAAGATGAAAAAGTCAAGAAAGAAGGAAAGAAAGAAGAAAGAAGGAAAGTATAAGGAAAGAAAGAAAGAATGCAAGAAAGAAGAAAGAAAAAGACCGAAAGAAGACAGAAAGAAAGAAAAATGATAGACAATAGAAAAGAAAGGAGAGACACGAAAAAGGCAAAAAAGAAAGAAAGAGGAAAGAAAGAAGAAAGAATGTAACGATGCAAGTTGAAAGATAAGGAAAGAATTATAGAATAAAAATAAAGAATAAAAGACAGGTGGTAGGAAATCAAGACGAAGGAAGGGAGGACGGAAACAAAGAAAAGAGAAAGAAAAAAGAACATACACAGAAAGAAAAACAGAAGAAAGGGAGAAAAAATAATGAAAGAGAAGAAAGAAGAAAGACAGTAGAAAAGAAAGGATAGAAAGGGAAAAAGGAAGAAAAGAAAGAAAGAGGAAAAGTGAAGAAAGACAGAATGCAAGTTGAATGATAAAGGAAGAAGAAAGAATGAAAGAATACAAGGGATGAAAAAAAGACTGGAGGAACGAAATAAAGACAAAGGAAGGAAGGAAGGACAGAAAGAAAGAAAGAAAGAAAGAAAGAAAGAAAGAAAGAAAGAAAGAAAGAAAGAAAGAAAGAAAGAAAGAAAGAAAGAAAGAAAGAAAGAAAGAAAGAAAGAAAGAAAGAAAGAAAGAAAGAAAGAAAGAAAGAAAGAAAGAGAAAGAAAGAAAGAAAGAAAGAAAGAAAGAAAGAAAGAAAGAAAGAAAAAAGAAAGAAAGAAAGAAAGAAAGAAAGAAAGAAAGAAAGTTAGACAGACAGAAAGATAAGAAACCGACAAGAAAGAAGGAAAAAGAAAGGATGATGAAAGACAGTAGAATAGAAAGGATAGAAAGGAAACAAGGAAGAAACAATAGAAAGAGGAAGAGAAGAAGAAAGAATGAAAGACTACAATATGAAAGATGAAAAAGGAAAGAAAATAAGAAGAACAAAAGAAAAAAGACTGAAAGAAGAAAGAAAGAAAAAGATGGAAAGAAGACAGAAAAAAAGAAAAATGAAAGACAGTGGAAAAGAAAGACACGAAAAAGGAAAAAAGAAAGAGGAAAGAAAGAAGAAGAAAGTAAGAATGCAAGTGGAAAGATGAAGAAAAGAAAGAATGTAAGAAGAAAGAAAAGAAAGAAAAAAGACTGTAGTAACAAAATAAGCACAAAGGAAGGAATGAATGGAGTAAAGGAACAAAGACAGAAAGAAGAAAAAAATAAAGCAGTTCAACACAAAGAATAAGAGAAGAAAAGAAGATAAAAGAAGGAAAAAGAAAGAAAGATGAAAGACGGTAAAAAAGAAAGCTTAGGAAGGAAAAAGGGAAGAAAAGAAAGAAAGGAAAGAAAGAATAAAGAATGTAAGACTGCAAGATAAAAGATGAAAAAGGAAAGAACAAAAAAAGAAAGAATAAGAAGGAAAAAAGAAAAAAAGAACGAAATAAAGATGAAGGAAGGAAGGAAAGAAGCAAAGGCAGAAAGAAAAAAGAAAGAAATCATGAATGCAAGATGAAATGTGAAGAAAGAAAAAAAAAAGAATGAAGAAAAAATGAAAGAATAAGAAAAAAGTAAAAAGAGAGGAGGAACGAAATAAAGATGAAGGAACGAAAGAAAGGAAGAAAGAAAGAAGAAACAAAGAAAGAAAGAAGGAAAGTAACAAAGAAGAAAGAAAGAAAGAATGAAGGAAACAAGGAGAGAAAAATGAAAGTGAAAAGACAAAAGAAAGAATGGGAATGAGAAAAAGAGAAAGGAAGACTAAAGAAATGAAAGGAAGAAAAGAGAGAAAGAAATATGAATGTAACAAAGAAAGAAGAAAATAATATGAAGGAAAGAAGAATGAAAGAAAGAAAGGAAGTCAAAAGAATAAAAACGAAGAAAGACCTATAAAAAGAATGACCGAAGAAAGAATGAAGTAAAGAAGAATGAAAGGAAGTTGAAAGAAATAAAGATGAAAGACTTGAGAAAGAAGAAAGAAAGAAAGAAAGCAGAAAGAAAAGAAAAGAAAGGAAAGAAAGGAAGAAAAGAAAGAAGAATGAATGAAAGACATGAAAGACGCAAAAAAGAAGATAGAAAGAAAGCAAGAATGAGGGAAACAAGGAGAGAAAAATGGAAGTGAAAAGACAAAAGAAAGAAAGAAAGATTGGGAAAGAAAGAAACTGAGAAAGGAAGACTAAAGGAAAGAAAGGAAGGAAATAGAGAAAGAAAGGTGATAGAAACAAAGAAAGAAGAAAGTAAAATGAAGGAAAGAAGAAAGAAAGAAAGAACGGAAGGAAGGAAGGCAAAAGAATAAAAAAGAAAGAAAGACAGAAAAAAAGAATGAAACAAGAATAAAAAAATTAAGGAAAGAAAGATGAATGAAAGGAAGGTGAAAGAAAGAAACGAAGGTGAAAGACTTGAGAAAGAAGAAAGAAAGAAAGATGAAATCAGGAAGAAGAAAGAAAGAAAAGAGTAAAGGAAAGAAAGGAAGAAAAGAAAGGAGAATGAATGAAAGACATGAAAGAGGCAAAAAATAAGAGAGAAGAAAAAGAGAGAGACGGAAACAAAGAGAGAAAAAAGAAAAAAAAAACAAAAAAGAAAAAAAAATGGAAAAGAAAAAAAAAGAGAAAGGAAGACAAAGGAAAAGAAAGGAAGGAAAGAGAGAAAGAAAGATGAAAGAAAGAAAGAAGAAAGTAATCTGAAGGAAAGAAGAAAGAAAGAAAGGAATGTAAAAGAAGAGAGAAGAAAGAGAGAAAAAGAATGAAAGAAGAAAGAAAGAATGAAGGAAAGAAAGAAGAATGATAGGAAGATGAAAGAAAGAAATGAAGGTGAAAGACTTCAGAAAGAAGAATGAAAGAAAGAAAGATGAAAGCAGGAAGTAGAAAGAAAGAAGAAGGAAAAGAAAGGAAAGAAAGGATGAAAAGAAAGAATGAATGAAAGACATGAAAGAAGCAAACGAAGATAGAAAGAATGAAGGAAAAAAGGAGAGAAAATAGAAAGTAAAAAGAAAAAAGAAAGAAAGAAAGAATGGGAAAGAAAGAAAAAAAGAGTGAAAGACAAAAGGAAAGAAAGGAAGGAGAGAAAGAAAGATGAAAGAAACAAAGAAAGAAAAAAGTAAAATGAAGGAAAGCAGAACGTAAGAAAAAAAGACAGGCAAAAGAAGAAAGGAGAAAGAAAGAAAGAAAAAAAGAAAGAAAGAAGAAAAAAAGAAAGAAGGAAAGAAAAAGAATGAAAGGAAGGAGAAAGAAAGAAAGAAAAAAGACTTGAAAAAGAAGAAAAAAAGAAAGCAGAAATCATGAAGCAGAAAAAAAGAAAAAAGAAAAGAAAAGAAAGGAAAGGAAGAAAGAAAAGAAAGGATTGAATGAAAGACATGAAAGACGCAAAAAAGAAGACAGAAAGAAAGAAAGAACCTAGGAAACAAGGAGAGAAAAATGAAAGTGAAAAGACAAAAGAAAGAAAGAAAAAGAGAAGGAAGACTAAGGGAAAGAAAGGAAGGAAAGACAGAAAGAAAGATGAAAGAAACAAAGAAGGAAGAAAGTAATATGAAGGAAAGAAGAAAGAAAGAAAGAAAGAAAGGAAAAAAAAGAAAGAAGAAAGAAAGAAAAAAAAAAAGAATGAAAGAAGAAAGAAAGAATGAAGGAAAAAAAGAAGAATGATAGGAAGATGAAAGAAAGAAATAAAGGTGAAAGACGAGAAAGAAGAATGAAAGAAAGAAAGATGAAAGCAGGAAGTAGAAAGAAAGAAGGAAAAGAAAGGAAAGAAAGGAAGAAAAGAAAGAAAGAATGAATGAAAGACATGAAAGAAGTAAACGAAGATAGAAAGAACGAAGGAAACAAGGAGAGAAAATTGACAGTGAAAAGACAAAAGAAAGAAAGAATGGGAAAGAAAGAAAAAGAGAAAGGAAGACTAAAGGAAGGAAAGGAAGGAAAGAGGAAAGATGAAAGAAACAAAGAAAGAAGAAAGTAAAATGAAGGAAAGAAGAAGGAAAGAAGAAAGGAAGGCAAAAGAATAAAGAAGAAAGAAAGACAGAAAAAAGATTGAAAGAAGAAAGAAAGAAGAATGAAAGGAATGTGAAAGAAAGAAGATGAAAGACTTGAGAAAAAGGAAAGAAAGAAAGACAAAAGCAGGAAGAAGAAAGAAAGAAGAAAGAAAAGAAAAGAAAGGAAAGGAAGGAAGAAAAGAAAGATGAATGAAAGACATGAAAGACGCAAAAAAGAAGACAGAAAGAAAGCAAGAATGATGAAAACAAGGAGAGAAAAATGAAAGTGAAAAGACAAAAGAAAGAAAGAATGGGAAAGAAAGAAAAAGAGAAAGGAAGACTAAAGGAAAGAAAGGAAGGAAAGAGAGACAGATGAAAGAAACAAAGAAATATGAAAGTAAATTTAAGGAAAGAAGAACGAAAGAAAGAAAGGAAGACAAAAGAACAAAGAAGAAAGAAAGACAGAAATAAGAATGGAAGAAGAAAGAAAAAATGAAGGAAAAAAGAAGAATGAAAGGAAGGTGAAAGAAAGAAAGAAGAAAGAGTTGAGAAAAGAGAAAGAAAGAAAGATGAAAGAAGGAAGAAGAAAAAAAGAAAGAAAAAAAAAAAAAGAAAAGAAAAAAATGAGAAGAATGAATGAAAAACATGAAAGAGGCAAAAAAGAAGATAGAAAGAAAGAATGAAGGAAGCAAGGAGAGAAAAATGAAAGTGAAAAGACAAAAGAAAGAAAGAATGGTAGAGAAAGAAAAAGAGAAGGGAAGACTAAAGGAAAGAAAAGAATGAAAGAGAGAAAGAAAGATGAAAGAAACAAAGAAAGAAGAAAGTAATATGTTGGGAGTCGGGGCTATGTACCTTCCCCCACGTCTGAACGCAGCATGGGAAAGCACAAGCTTGAGAGCAACCGGTGCAGTCCTTGGAAGTTATCTGCTCCCAAAAACGTATCTTGTCCTTGAAGATGGGCCAAGACTCCTCACTCTGAAAATAGGGAGACCTTGAGGATGTGTGAAAACACCTCCCCGCCAGCACCACCTAAGGTCCAATTATCTCCTGACCCACCGCTTACTTGCTACTTGTATAAATTGAGCCTGTAAACAATAAACTTCGCCAGCTTGATCAGACATCCTGTCTTGCTGGTCGTTCTTTGTGTCTCTTGCTTGTTTCATTTCTGCAGGCGTCTCCGGCACACTCCACGTTCGTCCCGTGGGCCGGGACAACTGGCGCCCAACGTGGGGCCCTGAGACTCCTGCTGAAACATCTGCTCGGAAGCCCTGGCCAGGCATTCTTCTGAGTCATCGCACAGGTATTGACCTGATGTGGACTCTGCGTTGAGGATCACTGCGCATCACCCGTCCGTAATACAGATCCCGGAGAGATGAGTAGACGCATCACCCAAGCAAGCATCTTAAATACCTCTTGTGAGTTCTCACTGATCCCCTCCCTCTAGTTTGCTGCCGCGATTTATTCCTTGTTTTGTCCTCTGGTTGTTCCTCTCTGAAAACCTTGTGCTTACTTTGGGCTAATGGTCGTTCACCTCTAGGGCTGCACAAGGGACTCTGACTACAGAGGCCCTGCCCTAGAGGGTCCGAGCAAGCGGATTATACTTGCCGACTGTCCTACGTAAGCAAGGGCTCGCCTGAGCTGATGAGAGTGCCTCCAGTAGTTCAGAACATTGGCGTGGTTGCAGCTGCATTAGTATAATTCCAAGTTACATAGAGTTGAAATCCCAGCCGTCCTAATGGGCAACTCACTGAACTCCCACAAGGTATTTCTTAGCGGACTCAGGGAGTCCCTCAGGACACAAGGAGTAAGGGTTAAAAGAAAAGATCTTAGACAATTTTTTTCCTTTATTCATGAGACTTGCCCCTGGTTTCCCCTCGAAGGCACTATCAATCATAAATGTTAGAAAAGAGTTGGTGATGCCCTCCAAGACTTTTATCAGACCTTTGGCCCTGAAAAAGTCCCTGTTTCAGCATTTCTTACTAGAACCTTATTCACGACATACTTGAGGTTCATTCTCAAGATACTGACATTAAAGATATAATTAAAACAGGAGAAATAGCCCTTAAAGAAAACTCCCGACCACCCTCTGCCTGTCCTTCAGTATCCGTAGATATCCCTGAAGACCCCACTGCTCCTATTAAAGAATCTCCTAAACCTCAACCTAATATAAAATCTCCAGACACTCACGATAAACCTGGTCCTCCTAAAATCCCAAATATCTATCCTTCACTCACGTCTTTAAAACACCAAACAAATCATTTAAGCCTAAACAATGAAGAGTCCTTAGAAGAACAAGCCGTCCATTATCATGCAAATGAAGACCCCTGGCGCCTTACGGCGCCAGCCCTTTATAGTGCCTCTAATAAAAGCTTCAGACCCCCTCCGCATAAACCTATTTCCCCTCAATGTGCCCCTATATTTCAAATCCCTGATCTAGAGTCATCTCACAAATTCCCCCTTTCAATTGACCCCATCCGACAAGCAAAAATCTCTCTAACCAAAGAAGTTTCTTCACTTAAAGACATTTTGCAACAAAAACGTGAACATGTTCAGCTCATTAAAGAGATTAAAGCCCTTGAAGCCGAACTAACATCATTAAACCCCATGCAGACTCCCTCACTCCCCAAAAAACCCATAAAGAAAGTGAAACCCAAAAGCCCAATCCTAGCCTTCCCAATCACTCGTGGTCGCCCCCTCACCCGCGGTCGCCGCCCAGAAACCCCCCCCTCCGAAGTCAGAGAGGAGAGCGAAGACGAGAACGCCCCAGACTCCCAAGACCCAGATATTCCAAACCAAGAGCAGAGTTCTGAGGGAGAGCCCTCAGACAATGAAGAGTCTGGTGATCGTATAGAAAAACCAGCTAAAGCCCAGAAATACCGCCGCCTTAACCTTAAACACTTAAAAGACTTAAAAACAGCTGTTACCAATTATGGCCCCACAGCTCCTTTTACATTAGCCTTAATTGAAAGCCTGAGTGACCGGTGGTTGACTCCTAATGACTGGCTTTCCCTAGCTCTAGCCGCCTTGTCAGGAGGAGAGTATGTTTTATGGCGCACTGACTTTGTAGAAAATTGCCGTGAGATTGCGCAGCGCAATAGTGAAAGTAAAACTTCACACGCATGGACAAGAGATAAACTGCTTGGGCGAAGCCCCTATGAAACAAACGAAGCCCAAGCAGCCTTCCCCCCAGGCCTTTTAGCTCAAGTCCAAAACGCAGCCCTTAAAGCCTGGCAGCGCCTCCCTCCTAAAGGCTCCGCTACTACCTCCCTAGCAAAAATCCCGCTCCCATCCCCCTTCCGAAGCCTCCCGGCCAGCTTCCCCTTCTTTTAAAACACACCCTTCAGATCCTGTTACAAACCCCTCCCAGGACCCAAGCGAGCTCCCGCCTTGCCAACAATTGAGTCTCTTTCTCCGTCCCCTCCCCTTGATAGTTCTGCCGATCCTGTTATTTCTCCCCCAAGTATTTACTGTACTCTCATCCACTTAAACCCTGATGAGCCCCTTAGTCCCGCTGATGAGGCCACGCTAGAGGAAGGGGCAGCGCGCCATAGTAATTCTGACTGGCCATCAAAAGGCCCTGCTATTGTTCATGCCGCCCCGCCCATCCCTGCCGCTACGTCCCGCCCTCCAACTATAAGCCTGCCTCCCACCACCACCTTATCATTTCCCTGTCCTTGCCCGTGTTCCCTGCCTCATCAACTCTCTCCTGCGAGCGTCTGCATATAACAAATGACCTCTCAGTCCTCAGGCACATGGTCAAAAACAGAAAAGAGCAGATTCAACTCCTGCAGGCCGTCCGTGATTTAGATCAAGAGCTCTCCAAATTGACTCACATAACTTACATCCCAAAACCTCCTCAGCAGCCCCAGGGAAGCCAAACAAGCTTGTGACTCAGATCAGGGCTCTGGTAGCAAAAAGTCACACAGTCCCTGCATTTATCAGACAGGCAGGGGCCTCTTGAGGAATGACTAGCTCAGGCAGAAAAAACGGAAAACAACTGAGAGCAATTCGATCCCTAAACTCTAAAAAGAAGTATCTTATCTTCTGCACACAAACCTGGTCCCAGTACAAACTCTGATTAGAGAGGCTTGGCCCCTGAAAGAAGTATGCAATATAATGTTATGCAGCTAAATATATTTTGCCACAAGGGAAGAGGATAGTGAAGAGTTCCATGAACTGCTACAATGTGGAGCTAGTTTTCTGAATTCTTTTAGTGAACATCTATTCTACTTATTAAGTTCATCATTGTCTTTGAGAATTGAGAAGTCTTAAACTAAACTCCCTGAGATAGAAGAAATTTATCTTCTGCAATAAAGCCTGGCTTTAAATGACTGGAGCTAGAATTGTACTTGCATTTCATTTCCAGGCCCCTGGACACACATGGTCCCTATCAGTTCAGAGCCTTCATCGGCCCTGTTAGTCTGGGGCTGTCTAAACCTTAACCCAGTTATGTAAACTGCTTGCCTGTAGAGTGTATTCTTGAAAACTGAAGTACTTTTCATCAAATAAACTAAGAAGAAAGAAGACCATTGAGTATTAGAAACTCAAATCTTTATGTCAGTTTGTGTATATGTATTTGTATGAAGAGTGTTACTAACTGCACCCATTATGTCTCAGTCTGTATGTTCGTGTGTCTAAGTGTGTAAAAAATATATATATATTTTCTACCTCCGGAGTGTATTAATAAAATTGATTTAAAAACATGCGTTTGTGAAAATTGGGCATTCTAAAACTTCCAGAAAATCTAATTAAAAAATATTATGCATTAATGCTAATTTAAGCTTAACTGAAATGGACATGTCTTTATAGTTATCAGCTGCCAAAGTTTACTTAAAGTCATTTAAGTTGATGTTACCTGTTAAATATTCCAAGAAAATACTTAAACAAAGGCTTGACTTTGATGTGTGGTGAAAGTTTTATAAGTAATTTAGCATGGTTGCTAAAAATAAGTAAACAAGTGTAGCAAATAAACATTTTAATAATAATACTGTATTAATCTATAACAATGTCTATATCATATATCTGCAAACAGCCTGAGAATTTTTGTGGTAACCAACATTCTTAAAGTTTGCCAAGTTATTTAAGAAAATAAGATCTTAATATTAAAAAGACTAAGCTAAGTGTTGTTAACAACTATGTAACCTTCTGCATTCGCTTTTAAACTTTCTTATTATCATTCTGGTTAAATAATAAGTGTTATTTAATGACTATAATTCTATTTAGGCAAGTGCCTTTAAAACTTTTGACAGCTTCCCATAACCAAAATTTAAAAAGGTATTTTTACCTCTAATTATCTCTGATATTTTCCAGCGGGCCCCTGGAACATATCAGTAGAATTTCTTCTCCTCATCAAAGAAAACATTTGACTAATTTGGCTTATTTACCTGATATATATTTACCTGGAAAGCACTGTCAAAAGGAATAATACTAAACTTTATTATCGAATCTTTCATGTTACATAAACATCACTCTTACCCCTAAAGTGCTCGCTCCTGATGCCCAATTAAATCTACCTGTTAGTATTACTATAATTCCTGATTTTGTATGTATTAATTGTACTCATGTGCCCTCTTATTATAATTCTTCAATCATTGTAAAATGGTCTTCTGGATATAGACTTCCAAATAGTTGGGTATTTTTGCATAATAACAAAAGATATCAAGCCCTTTCTCCACACTATCGAGGTGTTTGTGGTGTGGGATGCATTGTTCCTGCTCTAATAGACCACCTGGATATAAGCACAAGAGACTTCTCCGAGTTCTGCCATCTGACTGTGATGAAAACTTGAAACTTTGAGGTCCTGTCACTGTTGCAGTTGCAGCTGCATTCCTCCTGCCAGTTCCTAGACTTGTCATTGGAATGCAGAAAGAGATATCTAAGCTGGCCTGTGCATATAGCAAAACAACAAATTTGACTGCTTCTGTATTATCTGAACTCAATCAAGAACTAAGAGAAGTGCGAACTGCAGTGCTTCAAAATCGTGCTACTATATAGAGTATCTGCTGTTAAAAGAACATGTAGGATGTAAACAATTTCCAAGAATGTGCTGTTTCAATTTGTCTGATTTTTCTCAAACTACCCAAAATCAATTAGATGATATCCATCATATTGTCAATAAGCTTTCACAAATGCTTGAGCTATCTAGTTTTCTTCATTTCACTAGATATAACTAGTGATTGTAAGTCTACCTTTGTTATGTATCTATATTCCTATTGTTAATGTGTATATGCAATTTAACTAGCAGTTTGTTAAAACCTATATATATATTCAAGCTATGTCTGTCTTTCGACATGTTCAAAGAACCCCTGAATAGTGTCTGGCACGCTGTCACACCTCTCTTAACCCTAAGCATTTTATGTCTTCTATTGCTGTTACTAGGGACTTGTGTCCTTTGCAGCATGTGGAAACTCATCCAACAAGCCTTAAGAGACCTGCATTATTTGAAATTGCAGACGGCCCCCCACTTGTAAATCATAAGATCTAAAGTCAAGTATGGCAGCCAGTGACGGGTAAGATATGGTTGAATGGTAAATACCAACATAAGACAGGGAGTGGTCGACAGAGGACTACGCCCCCATGACGGGTAAGGATTTACTTCATCCATACAACCTAAGACAGGCACATACCTTGACCCAGTCTGAGTTAGGCTGGTTATTTTATTAAAGAAAAAAGGGGGAGATGTTGGCAGCCAGCGCTATGTCCCTTCCCCCATGTCTGAATGCAGCATGGGAAAACACAAGCTTGAGAGCAACCGGTGAGTCCTTGGAAGTTATCTGCTCACAAAAAAATATCTTGTTCTTGAAGAAGGGCCAAGACTCCTCACTCTGAAAATAGGGAGACCTTGAGGATGTGTGAAAACACCTCCCCGCCAGCGCCACCTAAGATCCAATTATCTTCTGACCTACCCCTTACTTCTACTTGCATAAATTGATCTGTAAACAATAAACTTCACCAGCTTGATCAGACATCCTGTCTTGCTGGTCGTTCTTTGTGTCTCTTGCCTGTTTCATTTCTGCAGGCATCTCTGGTACACTTCACGTTCATCCCGCGGGCCGGGACAATAATATTGAGGAAAGAAGAACAGAAGAAAGACAGGAAGGCAAAAGAAGAAAGAAGAAAGAAAGAGAGACAAAAAGACTGAAAGAAGAAAGAATGAAGGAAAGAAAGAAGAATGAAATGAAGGTGAAAGAAAGAAAGATGAAAAACATGAGAAAGAAGAAAAAAAGAAAGAAGAAAGCAGGAAGAAGAAAGAAAGAAGAAAGAAAAGAAAAGAAAGGAAAGAAAGGCAGAAAAGAAAGAAGAATGAATGAAAGACATGAAAGACGCAAAAAAGAAGAAAGAAAGAAAGAAAGAATGAAGGAAACAAGGAGAGAAAAATGACAGTGAAAAGAAAAAAGAAAGAAAGAAAGAATGGGAAAGAAAGAAAAAGAGAACGGAAGACTAAAGGAAAGAAAGGAAGCAAAGAGAGACAGGAAGATGATACAAAGAAAGAAGAGAGTAATCTTAAGGAAAGAAGAAACAAAGAAAGGAAAAGAACGCCCAAACGTCCTGCTTCCAGTGCTGGACAGAAAGCGACTTGCCCTGCCTCCTCCCCTGCGGCTGGGCAGAAGACCTCTTCCTAGTATTCTTGTGTCTGGGAGTGTAAATACATATACATATAAGAAGCTCGCCTTGACACAGCAGTGTTTAACCGCCAGTCTGGAGATGGCTGAGCAGCCGATCACGGGGACTGAGACAGCGTCAGGGCCTTCTCTGCGGGACAACAGCCCCGAGGCTTGGGGCCCATCTGCCACCAGGCTTTGGAGAAGCTCGCACACCCCCTCTTGCTGACATGATGCTTGGGGACTGAAGCCAATGGGCACCGAGTTCTCAAAGCTCAGACTGTGGCATGGGAGATCGGCTTACATACCCCACAGACCGACCTGGGCATCTCTGAAGCAGCCACGTAGGTAGCAGAAAAAGCGACTTTTCAAATGCCCCGGCTAAATTCGTTGCATGCGGGCATTTCCCTTACAGCCGGGCTTCCTCAGCAAGGCCTCGTACTAACGGCCGCGCAAGCGAGCCCCCGCCGCCTCAGCGAAAGAGGGCCCTACGCAGCACATTCCACTCAGGCACCTACAGGGCAGGCACGCGGGACAGACATGGAAAGCACATTACGAGGAAAATTCGTTGTATGCGGGCATTTCCCCGACAGCCAGGCTTCCTCGGCCAGGCCACACGTTAATGGCCACCACACAGGCGAGCGCCCGGCACTCAGCAAAAGAGAGCTCTACGCAGGAGACTTCGCTCAGGTGCCTCGAGTGCAGGCACACAGGGCAGACACGGAAAGCATGTGGCAAGCTCAGTTTCAGCCTCCACGGCAATGACTTCAATGATTCCTTGAACGGGCCATCCTGCACTGGTTTCTTTCACTCACATAAGCTGAATCCAAAGCTGGCCTGCCTCCACTGCTGTTATTTCAGAGCATCTTGTTCTGCAACTGCCTGTGTGTCTAGTGCGAAGGCCTACTCGCGGCCCACGTACGCCTTCGAGATAAAGGGCGTACGTACAGAGTAAACACCGCCTTCTACGGCAGTGTTTACTCTTCTCCTTATCACCTGGGAGAACATGGCATGCAAGGCGAAAGCAGCCTGGTATTCTCTCAGGGAGGGTCTCCTCAGTGCGCGGTGAGTTGTTTCCCCAGCGAAGTCCGGCCCAAGGCTCTCCTGCAGCAGTTTCTGACACTTTACTACAAAGGCATCTTCAGGGCCTTTGCAATTCAATGGATGAGGTGGCGGCTTCTTGCGTCCTCGGGGCCTAAGGCCCGCCCGGAGGATTACAAACCTGTGGAGAAAACGCACAAGCATGAGAGGCTGTCTTCTGTGCACTTGAATGCAGAAGTCTCTCAACACACGAACAGCACATCACACTAAACATCACACCGCACACGCACCGAGAACATGACTGCACACAACGCACATGAGCCACGGTTCCCAGAGTGAACACAACGCACACAGTGGGCCACACTGGCCAAGCTTGACCGTCCACCGTACACACATCACAAATTGCACTCACTAGTCCAAGAGCCAACCACACGCACAGACTGTCAAACGCAACGCCCCCCCACACAAACCCACATGCGGAACGCACACAAACCACAGCAAAAAGAACGCCGAAATCATGCAACACACATTTCACGCACTACACACATCGCTCCAGGCACACACGCAACATACAGCACACATCGCTCCAGGCACACACGCAACATACAGCACACAGAGGCTCGCGGAATGCGCAATGCCAAACACACAACATATACACAAAGGTATCCGTCATACATAACACACGATATCTCACTCAACTTGCAAAATGCACAGACCACAGAACAGAGTAGAATACACACAACACAAACGCAGATCACAGAACAACAAACACATCACACGGCACACACAGGCATCACACACAGAAAGTACTATCACAACTCATAGTAACACACCCCACACCCTGCATTAACAGTGCAACACACACATGACAACGCAACCACTACACACGCCACATAGAAAGCCACACGCAACGCACACTCAAGGAACAGCCGCAACACACACAAGAAAGCGCCCACCAACACACGTGCGTAGAGAACACACAGAACCTCTCAACACGCGCACAGCACAACACACACCGCAAACATGGCAGGGCATTAAAAGCACGCAATTCACGCAAATCACGCTTCAAGGAGTACACGCAGTGCGCACAATGAGGCACACAAACAAGCGCAACCACACACACGCACACACACAGACAACACATCTCACATCACACACATAACTCAACCGAACACACACACGACCTCTCAAACACAGCCAAGCACGAATCCCAATCACACACGCAAAACAGACACACCGCATACAAAAACAAGTGCAGTACACACACACACACACACACAACCAACGAAAACCCACGTAGCGCGCGTTTCACACACTACACATCACACACACAACCACGCACACACAACCCCACACTCATAGGCACGCACGGGCTGCACTATGCAACGCGCACACACACAAAACCCAAAACGTATCAGCACGAGCCACAAGACACATCAAAGCACATAACTGCTCACGACACCGCGCGAACGACATTTCACAGAGCACACACAATGAGGCACAGTCAACAAGCACAACCACACAGACAACCAATTTCAAATCACACACGTAACACACGCGCAACCACTCAAACACAACAACGCCTCAATCACAATCACAGACACAAAACGCGCAAAACCCTCTCCCATATGAAGGCAAAACACGTACCCAACAAGGAAGACAGCATACATTTCACGCACTGCACGCTGCCCACACAACCACGTAGAGACACGCCACCCAGATATCCTCGCACAAGAGCGCAAAACGGAACACGCACTACACAGAAACATGAAACACAACAGTCGCAAGAGACACACACCGGACACATCAAGGCACCTAACTGCCCACAATACACATGAAATTCATCGCACAGATGACATACTGCACGCACCATGCGACATGCTAAACAAGCACAACCGCACACGGTCAACACATCCCTCATCATGCGCACAACACAAACAGCCAAACATAACCGCAACCGCTTGGTGCTGCCTGCGTTTCACCTGCTGAACAGAACGCCCAAACGTCCTGCTTCCAGTGCTGGACAGAAAGCAACTTGCCCTGCCTCCTCCCCTGCGGCTGGGCAGAAGACCTCTTCCTAGTATTCTTGTGTCTGGGAGTGTAAATACATATACATATAAGAAGCTCGCCTTGACACAGCAGTGTTTAACCGCCAGTCTGGAGATGGCTGAGCAGCCGATCACGGGGACTGAGACAGCGTCAGGGCCTTCTCTGCGGGACAACAGCCCCGAGGCTTGGGGCCCATCTGCCACCAGGCTTTGGAGAAGCTCGCACACCCCCTCTTGCTGACATGATGCTTGGGGACTGAAGCCAATGGGCACCGAGTTCTCAAAGCTCAGACTGTGGCATGGGAGATCGGCTTACATACCCCACAGACCGACCTGGGCATCTCTGAAGCAGCCACGTAGGTAGCAGAAAAAGCGACTTTTCAAATGCCCCGGCTAAATTCGTTGCATGCGGGCATTTCCCTTACAGCCGGGCTTCCTCAGCAAGGCCTCGTACTAACGGCCGCGCAAGCGAGCCCCCGCCGCCTCAGCGAAAGAGGGCCCTACGCAGCACATTCCACTCAGGCACCTACAGGGCAGGCACGCGGGACAGACATGGAAAGCACATTACGAGGAAAATTCGTTGTATGCGGGCATTTCCCCGACAGCCAGGCTTCCTCGGCCAGGCCACACGTTAATGGCCACCACACAGGCGAGCGCCCGGCACTCAGCAAAAGAGAGCTCTACGCAGGAGACTTCGCTCAGGTGCCTCGAGTGCAGGCACACAGGGCAGACACGGAAAGCATGTGGCAAGCTCAGTTTCAGCCTCCACGGCAATGACTTCAATGATTCCTTGAACGGGCCATCCTGCACTGGTTTCTTTCACTCACATAAGCTGAATCCAAAGCTGGCCTGCCTCCACTGCTGTTATTTCAGAGCATC
Source organism: Manis javanica (assembly GCF_040802235.1). Taxonomy (NCBI): domain Eukaryota; kingdom Metazoa; phylum Chordata; class Mammalia; order Pholidota; family Manidae; genus Manis; species Manis javanica. The sequence goes on along the minus strand of NC_133165.1, from coordinate 43,964,657 downwards.
TTGTTCTGCAACTGCCTGTGTGTCTAGTGCGAAGGCCTACTCGCGGCCCACGTACGCCTTCGAGATAAAGGGCGTACGTACAGAGTAAACACCGCCTTCTACGGCAGTGTTTACTCTTCTCCTTATCACCTGGGAGAACATGGCATGCAAGGCGAAAGCAGCCTGGTATTCTCTCAGGGAGGGTCTCCTCAGTGCGCGGTGAGTTGTTTCCCCAGCGAAGTCCGGCCCAAGGCTCTCCTGCAGCAGTTTCTGACACTTTACTACAAAGGCATCTTCAGGGCCTTTGCAATTCAATGGATGAGGTGGCGGCTTCTTGCGTCCTCGGGGCCTAAGGCCCGCCCGGAGGATTACAAACCTGTGGAGAAAACGCACAAGCATGAGAGGCTGTCTTCTGTGCACTTGAATGCAGAAGTCTCTCAACACACGAACAGCACATCACACTAAACATCACACCGCACACGCACCGAGAACATGACTGCACACAACGCACATGAGCCACGGTTCCCAGAGTGAACACAACGCACACAGTGGGCCACACTGGCCAAGCTTGACCGTCCACCGTACACACATCACAAATTGCACTCACTAGTCCAAGAGCCAACCACACGCACAGACTGTCAAACGCAACGCCCCCCCACACAAACCCACATGCGGAACGCACACAAACCACAGCAAAAAGAACGCCGAAATCATGCAACACACATTTCACGCACTACACACATCGCTCCAGGCACACACGCAACATACAGCACACATCGCTCCAGGCACACACGCAACATACAGCACACAGAGGCTCGCGGAATGCGCAATGCCAAACACACAACATATACACAAAGGTATCCGTCATACATAACACACGATATCTCACTCAACTTGCAAAATGCACAGACCACAGAACAGAGTAGAATACACACAACACAAACGCAGATCACAGAACAACAAACACATCACACGGCACACACAGGCATCACACACAGAAAGTACTATCACAACTCATAGTAACACACCCCACACCCTGCATTAACAGTGCAACACACACATGACAACGCAACCACTACACACGCCACATAGAAAGCCACACGCAACGCACACTCAAGGAACAGCCGCAACACACACAAGAAAGCGCCCACCAACACACGTGCGTAGAGAACACACAGAACCTCTCAACACGCGCACAGCACAACACACACCGCAAACATGGCAGGGCATTAAAAGCACGCAATTCACGCAAATCACGCTTCAAGGAGTACACGCAGTGCGCACAATGAGGCACACAAACAAGCGCAACCACACACACGCACACACACAGACAACACATCTCACATCACACACATAACTCAACCGAACACACACACGACCTCTCAAACACAGCCAAGCACGAATCCCAATCACACACGCAAAACAGACACACCGCATACAAAAACAAGTGCAGTACACACACACACACACACACAACCAACGAAAACCCACGTAGCGCGCGTTTCACACACTACACATCACACACACAACCACGCACACACAACCCCACACTCATAGGCACGCACGGGCTGCACTATGCAACGCGCACACACACAAAACCCAAAACGTATCAGCACGAGCCACAAGACACATCAAAGCACATAACTGCTCACGACACCGCGCGAACGACATTTCACAGAGCACACACAATGAGGCACAGTCAACAAGCACAACCACACAGACAACCAATTTCAAATCACACACGTAACACACGCGCAACCACTCAAACACAACAACGCCTCAATCACAATCACAGACACAAAACGCGCAAAACCCTCTCCAATATGAAGGCAAAACACGTACCCAACAAGGAAGACAGCATACATTTCACGCACTGCACGCTGCCCACACAACCACGTAGAGACACGCCACCCAGATATCCTCGCACAAGAGCGCAAAACGGAACACGCACTACACAGAAACATGAAACACAACAGTCGCAAGAGACACACACCGGACACATCAAGGCACCTAACTGCCCACAATACACATGAAATTCATCGCACAGATGACATACTGCACGCACCATGCGACATGCTAAACAAGCACAACCGCACACGGTCAACACATCCCTCATCATGCGCACAACACAAACAGCCAAACATAACCGCAACCGCTTGGTGCTGCCTGCGTTTCACCTGCTGAACAGAACGCCCAAACGTCCTGCTTCCAGTGCTGGGCAGAAAGCAACTTGCCCTGCCTCCTCCCCTGCGGCTGGGCAGAAGACCTCTTCCTAGTATTCTTGTGTCTGGGAGTGTAAATACATATACATATAAGAAGCTCGCCTTGACACAGCAGTGTTTAACCGCCAGTCTGGAGATGGCTGAGCAGCCGATCACGGGGACTGAGACAGCGTCAGGGCCTTCTCTGCGGGACAACAGCCCCGAGGCTTGGGGCCCATCTGCCACCAGGCTTTGGAGAAGCTCGCACACCCCCTCTTGCTGACATGATGCTTGGGGACTGAAGCCAATGGGCACCGAGTTCTCAAAGCTCAGACTGTGGCATGGGAGATCGGCTTACATACCCCACAGACCGACCTGGGCATCTCTGAAGCAGCCACGTAGGTAGCAGAAAAAGCGACTTTTCAAATGCCCCGGCTAAATTCGTTGCATGCGGGCATTTCCCTTACAGCCGGGCTTCCTCAGCAAGGCCTCGTACTAACGGCCGCGCAAGCGAGCCCCCGCCGCCTCAGCGAAAGAGGGCCCTACGCAGCACATTCCACTCAGGCACCTACAGGGCAGGCACGCGGGACAGACATGGAAAGCACATTACGAGGAAAATTCGTTGTATGCGGGCATTTCCCCGACAGCCAGGCTTCCTCGGCCAGGCCACACGTTAATGGCCACCACACAGGCGAGCGCCCGGCACTCAGCAAAAGAGAGCTCTACGCAGGAGACTTCGCTCAGGTGCCTCGAGTGCAGGCACACAGGGCAGACACGGAAAGCATGTGGCAAGCTCAGTTTCAGCCTCCACGGCAATGACTTCAATGATTCCTTGAACGGGCCATCCTGCACTGGTTTCTTTCACTCACATAAGCTGAATCCAAAGCTGGCCTGCCTCCACTGCTGTTATTTCAGAGCATCTTGTTCTGCAACTGCCTGTGTGTCTAGTGCGAAGGCCTACTCGCGGCCCACGTACGCCTTCGAGATAAAGGGCGTACGTACAGAGTAAACACCGCCTTCTACGGCAGTGTTTACTCTTCTCCTTATCACCTGGGAGAACATGGCATGCAAGGCGAAAGCAGCCTGGTATTCTCTCAGGGAGGGTCTCCTCAGTGCGCGGTGAGTTGTTTCCCCAGCGAAGTCCGGCCCAAGGCTCTCCTGCAGCAGTTTCTGACACTTTACTACAAAGGCATCTTCAGGGCCTTTGCAATTCAATGGATGAGGTGGCGGCTTCTTGCGTCCTCGGGGCCTAAGGCCCGCCCGGAGGATTACAAACCTGTGGAGAAAACGCACAAGCATGAGAGGCTGTCTTCTGTGCACTTGAATGCAGAAGTCTCTCAACACACGAACAGCACATCACACTAAACATCACACCGCACACGCACCGAGAACATGACTGCACACAACGCACATGAGCCACGGTTCCCAGAGTGAACACAACGCACACAGTGGGCCACACTGGCCAAGCTTGACCGTCCACCGTACACACATCACAAATTGCACTCACTAGTCCAAGAGCCAACCACACGCACAGACTGTCAAACGCAACGCCCCCCCACACAAACCCACATGCGGAACGCACACAAACCACAGCAAAAAGAACGCCGAAATCATGCAACACACATTTCACGCACTACACACATCGCTCCAGGCACACACGCAACATACAGCACACATCGCTCCAGGCACACACGCAACATACAGCACACAGAGGCTCGCGGAATGCGCAATGCCAAACACACAACATATACACAAAGGTATCCGTCATACATAACACACGATATCTCACTCAACTTGCAAAATGCACAGACCACAGAACAGAGTAGAATACACACAACACAAACGCAGATCACAGAACAACAAACACATCACACGGCACACACAGGCATCACACACAGAAAGTACTATCACAACTCATAGTAACACACCCCACACCCTGCATTAACAGTGCAACACACACATGACAACGCAACCACTACACACGCCACATAGAAAGCCACACGCAACGCACACTCAAGGAACAGCCGCAACACACACAAGAAAGCGCCCACCAACACACGTGCGTAGAGAACACACAGAACCTCTCAACACGCGCACAGCACAACACACACCGCAAACATGGCAGGGCATTAAAAGCACGCAATTCACGCAAATCACGCTTCAAGGAGTACACGCAGTGCGCACAATGAGGCACACAAACAAGCGCAACCACACACACGCACACACACAGACAACACATCTCACATCACACACATAACTCAACCGAACACACACACGACCTCTCAAACACAGCCAAGCACGAATCCCAATCACACACGCAAAACAGACACACCGCATACAAAAACAAGTGCAGTACACACACACACACACACACACACAACCAACGAAAACCCACGTAGCGCGCGTTTCACACACTACACATCACACACACAACCACGCACACACAACCCCACACTCATAGGCACGCACGGGCTGCACTATGCAACGCGCACACACACAAAACCCAAAACGTATCAGCACGAGCCACAAGACACATCAAAGCACATAACTGCTCACGACACCGCGCGAACGACATTTCACAGAGCACACACAATGAGGCACAGTCAACAAGCACAACCACACAGACAACCAATTTCAAATCACACACGTAACACACGCGCAACCACTCAAACACAACAACGCCTCAATCACAATCACAGACACAAAACGCGCAAAACCCTCTCCAATATGAAGGCAAAACACGTACCCAACAAGGAAGACAGCATACATTTCACGCACTGCACGCTGCCCACACAACCACGTAGAGACACGCCACCCAGATATCCTCGCACAAGAGCGCAAAACGGAACACGCACTACACAGAAACATGAAACACAACAGTCGCAAGAGACACACACCGGACACATCAAGGCACCTAACTGCCCACAATACACATGAAATTCATCGCACAGATGACATACTGCACGCACCATGCGACATGCTAAACAAGCACAACCGCACACGGTCAACACATCCCTCATCATGCGCACAACACAAACAGCCAAACATAACCGCAACCGCTTGGTGCTGCCTGCGTTTCACCTGCTGAACAGAACGCCCAAACGTCCTGCTTCCAGTGCTGGGCAGAAAGCAACTTGCCCTGCCTCCTCCCCTGCGGCTGGGCAGAAGACCTCTTCCTAGTATTCTTGTGTCTGGGAGTGTAAATACATATACATATAAGAAGCTCGCCTTGACACAGCAGTGTTTAACCGCCAGTCTGGAGATGGCTGAGCAGCCGATCACGGGGACTGAGACAGCGTCAGGGCCTTCTCTGCGGGACAACAGCCCCGAGGCTTGGGGCCCATCTGCCACCAGGCTTTGGAGAAGCTCGCACACCCCCTCTTGCTGACATGATGCTTGGGGACTGAAGCCAATGGGCACCGAGTTCTCAAAGCTCAGACTGTGGCATGGGAGATCGGCTTACATACCCCACAGACCGACCTGGGCATCTCTGAAGCAGCCACGTAGGTAGCAGAAAAAGCGACTTTTCAAATGCCCCGGCTAAATTCGTTGCATGCGGGCATTTCCCTTACAGCCGGGCTTCCTCAGCAAGGCCTCGTACTAACGGCCGCGCAAGCGAGCCCCCGCCGCCTCAGCGAAAGAGGGCCCTACGCAGCACATTCCACTCAGGCACCTACAGGGCAGGCACGCGGGACAGACATGGAAAGCACATTACGAGGAAAATTCGTTGTATGCGGGCATTTCCCCGACAGCCAGGCTTCCTCGGCCAGGCCACACGTTAATGGCCACCACACAGGCGAGCGCCCGGCACTCAGCAAAAGAGAGCTCTACGCAGGAGACTTCGCTCAGGTGCCTCGAGTGCAGGCACACAGGGCAGACACGGAAAGCATGTGGCAAGCTCAGTTTCAGCCTCCACGGCAATGACTTCAATGATTCCTTGAACGGGCCATCCTGCACTGGTTTCTTTCACTCACATAAGCTGAATCCAAAGCTGGCCTGCCTCCACTGCTGTTATTTCAGAGCATCTTGTTCTGCAACTGCCTGTGTGTCTAGTGCGAAGGCCTACTCGCGGCCCACGTACGCCTTCGAGATAAAGGGCGTACGTACAGAGTAAACACCGCCTTCTACGGCAGTGTTTACTCTTCTCCTTATCACCTGGGAGAACATGGCATGCAAGGCGAAAGCAGCCTGGTATTCTCTCAGGGAGGGTCTCCTCAGTGCGCGGTGAGTTGTTTCCCCAGCGAAGTCCGGCCCAAGGCTCTCCTGCAGCAGTTTCTGACACTTTACTACAAAGGCATCTTCAGGGCCTTTGCAATTCAATGGATGAGGTGGCGGCTTCTTGCGTCCTCGGGGCCTAAGGCCCGCCCGGAGGACTACAAACCTGTGGAGAAAACGCACAAGCATGAGAGGCTGTCTTCTGTGCACTTGAATGCAGAAGTCTCTCAACACACGAACAGCACATCACACTAAACATCACACCGCACACGCACCGAGAACATGACTGCACACAACGCACATGAGCCACGGTTCCCAGAGTGAACACAACGCACACAGTGGGCCACACTGGCCAAGCTTGACCGTCCACCGTACACACATCACAAATTGCACTCACTAGTCCAAGAGCCAACCACACGCACAGACTGTCAAACGCAACGCCCCCCCACACAAACCCACATGCGGAACGCACACAAACCACAGCAAAAAGAACGCCGAAATCATGCAACACACATTTCACGCACTACACACATCGCTCCAGGCACACACGCAACATACAGCACACATCGCTCCAGGCACACACGCAACATACAGCACACAGAGGCTCGCGGAATGCGCAATGCCAAACACACAACATATACACAAAGGTATCCGTCATACATAACACACGATATCTCACTCAACTTGCAAAATGCACAGACCACAGAACAGAGTAGAATACACACAACACAAACGCAGATCACAGAACAACAAACACATCACACGGCACACACAGGCATCACACACAGAAAGTACTATCACAACTCATAGTAACACACCCCACACCCTGCATTAACAGTGCAACACACACATGACAACGCAACCACTACACACGCCACATAGAAAGCCACACGCAACGCACACTCAAGGAACAGCCGCAACACACACAAGAAAGCGCCCACCAACACACGTGCGTAGAGAACACACAGAACCTCTCAACACGCGCACAGCACAACACACACCGCAAACATGGCAGGGCATTAAAAGCACGCAATTCACGCAAATCACGCTTCAAGGAGTACACGCAGTGCGCACAATGAGGCACACAAACAAGCGCAACCACACACACGCACACACACAGACAACACATCTCACATCACACACATAACTCAACCGAACACACACACGACCTCTCAAACACAGCCAAGCACGAATCCCAATCACACACGCAAAACAGACACGCCGCATACAAAAACAAGTGCAGTACACACACACACACACACACAACCAACGAAAACCCACGTAGCGCGCGTTTCACACACTACACATCACACACACAACCACGCACACACAACCCCACACTCATAGGCACGCACGGGCTGCACTATGCAACGCGCACACACACAAAACCCAAAACGTATCAGCACGAGCCACAAGACACATCAAAGCACATAACTGCTCACGACACCGCGCGAACGACATTTCACAGAGCACACACAATGAGGCACAGTCAACAAGCACAACCACACAGACAACCAATTTCAAATCACACACGTAACACACGCGCAACCACTCAAACACAACAACGCCTCAATCACAATCACAGACACAAAACGCGCAAAACCCTCTCCAATATGAAGGCAAAACACGTACCCAACAAGGAAGACAGCATACATTTCACGCACTGCACGCTGCCCACACAACCACGTAGAGACACGCCACCCAGATATCCTCGCACAAGAGCGCAAAACGGAACACGCACTACACAGAAACATGAAACACAACAGTCGCAAGAGACACACACCGGACACATCAAGGCACCTAACTGCCCACAATACACATGAAATTCATCGCACAGATGACATACTGCACGCACCATGCGACATGCTAAACAAGCACAACCGCACACGGTCAACACATCCCTCATCATGCGCACAACACAAACAGCCAAACATAACCGCAACCGCTTGGTGCTGCCTGCGTTTCACCTGCTGAACAGAACGCCCAAACGTCCTGCTTCCAGTGCTGGGCAGAAAGCAACTTGCCCTGCCTCCTCCCCTGCGGCTGGGCAGAAGACCTCTTCCTAGTATTCTTGTGTCTGGGAGTGTAAATACATATACATATAAGAAGCTCGCCTTGACACAGCAGTGTTTAACCGCCAGTCTGGAGATGGCTGAGCAGCCGATCACGGGGACTGAGACAGCGTCAGGGCCTTCTCTGCGGGACAACAGCCCCGAGGCTTGGGGCCCATCTGCCACCAGGCTTTGGAGAAGCTCGCACACCCCCTCTTGCTGACATGATGCTTGGGGACTGAAGCCAATGGGCACCGAGTTCTCAAAGCTCAGACTGTGGCATGGGAGATCGGCTTACATACCCCACAGACCGACCTGGGCATCTCTGAAGCAGCCACGTAGGTAGCAGAAAAAGCGACTTTTCAAATGCCCCGGCTAAATTCGTTGCATGCGGGCATTTCCCTTACAGCCGGGCTTCCTCAGCAAGGCCTCGTACTAACGGCCGCGCAAGCGAGCCCCCGCCGCCTCAGCGAAAGAGGGCCCTACGCAGCACATTCCACTCAGGCACCTACAGGGCAGGCACGCGGGACAGACATGGAAAGCACATTACGAGGAAAATTCGTTGTATGCGGGCATTTCCCCGACAGCCAGGCTTCCTCGGCCAGGCCACACGTTAATGGCCACCACACAGGCGAGCGCCCGGCACTCAGCAAAAGAGAGCTCTACGCAGGAGACTTCGCTCAGGTGCCTCGAGTGCAGGCACACAGGGCAGACACGGAAAGCATGTGGCAAGCTCAGTTTCAGCCTCCACGGCAATGACTTCAATGATTCCTTGAACGGGCCATCCTGCACTGGTTTCTTTCACTCACATAAGCTGAATCCAAAGCTGGCCTGCCTCCACTGCTGTTATTTCAGAGCATCTTGTTCTGCAACTGCCTGTGTGTCTAGTGCGAAGGCCTACTCGCGGCCCACGTACGCCTTCGAGATAAAGGGCGTACGTACAGAGTAAACACCGCCTTCTACGGCAGTGTTTACTCTTCTCCTTATCACCTGGGAGAACATGGCATGCAAGGCGAAAGCAGCCTGGTATTCTCTCAGGGAGGGTCTCCTCAGTGCGCGGTGAGTTGTTTCCCCAGCGAAGTCCGGCCCAAGGCTCTCCTGCAGCAGTTTCTGACACTTTACTACAAAGGCATCTTCAGGGCCTTTGCAATTCAATGGATGAGGTGGCGGCTTCTTGCGTCCTCGGGGCCTAAGGCCCGCCCGGAGGACTACAAACCTGTGGAGAAAACGCACAAGCATGAGAGGCTGTCTTCTGTGCACTTGAATGCAGAAGTCTCTCAACACACGAACAGCACATCACACTAAACATCACACCGCACACGCACCGAGAACATGACTGCACACAACGCACATGAGCCACGGTTCCCAGAGTGAACACAACGCACACAGTGGGCCACACTGGCCAAGCTTGACCGTCCACCGTACACACATCACAAATTGCACTCACTAGTCCAAGAGCCAACCACACGCACAGACTGTCAAACGCAACGCCCCCCCACACAAACCCACATGCGGAACGCACACAAACCACAGCAAAAAGAACGCCGAAATCATGCAACACACATTTCACGCACTACACACATCGCTCCAGGCACACACGCAACATACAGCACACATCGCTCCAGGCACACACGCAACATACAGCACACAGAGGCTCGCGGAATGCGCAATGCCAAACACACAACATATACACAAAGGTATCCGTCATACATAACACACGATATCTCACTCAACTTGCAAAATGCACAGACCACAGAACAGAGTAGAATACACACAACACAAACGCAGATCACAGAACAACAAACACATCACACGGCACACACAGGCATCACACACAGAAAGTACTATCACAACTCATAGTAACACACCCCACACCCTGCATTAACAGTGCAACACACACATGACAACGCAACCACTACACACGCCACATAGAAAGCCACACGCAACGCACACTCAAGGAACAGCCGCAACACACACAAGAAAGCGCCCACCAACACACGTGCGTAGAGAACACACAGAACCTCTCAACACGCGCACAGCACAACACACACCGCAAACATGGCAGGGCATTAAAAGCACGCAATTCACGCAAATCACGCTTCAAGGAGTACACGCAGTGCGCACAATGAGGCACACAAACAAGCGCAACCACACACACGCACACACACAGACAACACATCTCACATCACACACATAACTCAACCGAACACACACACGACCTCTCAAACACAGCCAAGCACGAATCCCAATCACACACGCAAAACAGACACACCGCATACAAAAACAAGTGCAGTACACACACACACACACACACACACAACCAACGAAAACCCACGTAGCGCGCGTTTCACACACTACACATCACACACACAACCACGCACACACAACCCCACACTCATAGGCACGCACGGGCTGCACTATGCAACGCGCACACACACAAAACCCAAAACGTATCAGCACGAGCCACAAGACACATCAAAGCACATAACTGCTCACGACACCGCGCGAACGACATTTCACAGAGCACACACAATGAGGCACAGTCAACAAGCACAACCACACAGACAACCAATTTCAAATCACACACGTAACACACGCGCAACCACTCAAACACAACAACGCCTCAATCACAATCACAGACACAAAACGCGCAAAACCCTCTCCAATATGAAGGCAAAACACGTACCCAACAAGGAAGACAGCATACATTTCACGCACTGCACGCTGCCCACACAACCACGTAGAGACACGCCACCCAGATATCCTCGCACAAGAGCGCAAAACGGAACACGCACTACACAGAAACATGAAACACAACAGTCGCAAGAGACACACACCGGACACATCAAGGCACCTAACTGCCCACAATACACATGAAATTCATCGCACAGATGACATACTGCACGCACCATGCGACATGCTAAACAAGCACAACCGCACACGGTCAACACATCCCTCATCATGCGCACAACACAAACAGCCAAACATAACCGCAACCGCTTGGTGCTGCCTGCGTTTCACCTGCTGAACAGAACGCCCAAACGTCCTGCTTCCAGTGCTGGGCAGAAAGCAACTTGCCCTGCCTCCTCCCCTGCGGCTGGGCAGAAGACCTCTTCCTAGTATTCTTGTGTCTGGGAGTGTAAATACATATACATATAAGAAGCTCGCCTTGACACAGCAGTGTTTAACCGCCAGTCTGGAGATGGCTGAGCAGCCGATCACGGGGACTGAGACAGCGTCAGGGCCTTCTCTGCGGGACAACAGCCCCGAGGCTTGGGGCCCATCTGCCACCAGGCTTTGGAGAAGCTCGCACACCCCCTCTTGCTGACATGATGCTTGGGGACTGAAGCCAATGGGCACCGAGTTCTCAAAGCTCAGACTGTGGCATGGGAGATCGGCTTACATACCCCACAGACCGACCTGGGCATCTCTGAAGCAGCCACGTAGGTAGCAGAAAAAGCGACTTTTCAAATGCCCCGGCTAAATTCGTTGCATGCGGGCATTTCCCTTACAGCCGGGCTTCCTCAGCAAGGCCTCGTACTAACGGCCGCGCAAGCGAGCCCCCGCCGCCTCAGCGAAAGAGGGCCCTACGCAGCACATTCCACTCAGGCACCTACAGGGCAGGCACGCGGGACAGACATGGAAAGCACATTACGAGGAAAATTCGTTGTATGCGGGCATTTCCCCGACAGCCAGGCTTCCTCGGCCAGGCCACACGTTAATGGCCACCACACAGGCGAGCGCCCGGCACTCAGCAAAAGAGAGCTCTACGCAGGAGACTTCGCTCAGGTGCCTCGAGTGCAGGCACACAGGGCAGACACGGAAAGCATGTGGCAAGCTCAGTTTCAGCCTCCACGGCAATGACTTCAATGATTCCTTGAACGGGCCATCCTGCACTGGTTTCTTTCACTCACATAAGCTGAATCCAAAGCTGGCCTGCCTCCACTGCTGTTATTTCAGAGCATCTTGTTCTGCAACTGCCTGTGTGTCTAGTGCGAAGGCCTACTCGCGGCCCACGTACGCCTTCGAGATAAAGGGCGTACGTACAGAGTAAACACCGCCTTCTACGGCAGTGTTTACTCTTCTCCTTATCACCTGGGAGAACATGGCATGCAAGGCGAAAGCAGCCTGGTATTCTCTCAGGGAGGGTCTCCTCAGTGCGCGGTGAGTTGTTTCCCCAGCGAAGTCCGGCCCAAGGCTCTCCTGCAGCAGTTTCTGACACTTTACTACAAAGGCATCTTCAGGGCCTTTGCAATTCAATGGATGAGGTGGCGGCTTCTTGCGTCCTCGGGGCCTAAGGCCCGCCCGGAGGACTACAAACCTGTGGAGAAAACGCACAAGCATGAGAGGCTGTCTTCTGTGCACTTGAATGCAGAAGTCTCTCAACACACGAACAGCACATCACACTAAACATCACACCGCACACGCACCGAGAACATGACTGCACACAACGCACATGAGCCACGGTTCCCAGAGTGAACACAACGCACACAGTGGGCCACACTGGCCAAGCTTGACCGTCCACCGTACACACATCACAAATTGCACTCACTAGTCCAAGAGCCAACCACACGCACAGACTGTCAAACGCAACGCCCCCCCACACAAACCCACATGCGGAACGCACACAAACCACAGCAAAAAGAACGCCGAAATCATGCAACACACATTTCACGCACTACACACATCGCTCCAGGCACACACGCAACATACAGCACACATCGCTCCAGGCACACACGCAACATACAGCACACAGAGGCTCGCGGAATGCGCAATGCCAAACACACAACATATACACAAAGGTATCCGTCATACATAACACACGATATCTCACTCAACTTGCAAAATGCACAGACCACAGAACAGAGTAGAATACACACAACACAAACGCAGATCACAGAACAACAAACACATCACACGGCACACACAGGCATCACACACAGAAAGTACTATCACAACTCATAGTAACACACCCCACACCCTGCATTAACAGTGCAACACACACATGACAACGCAACCACTACACACGCCACATAGAAAGCCACACGCAACGCACACTCAAGGAACAGCCGCAACACACACAAGAAAGCGCCCACCAACACACGTGCGTAGAGAACACACAGAACCTCTCAACACGCGCACAGCACAACACACACCGCAAACATGGCAGGGCATTGAAAGCACGCAATTCACGCAAATCACGCTTCAAGGAGTACACGCAGTGCGCACAATGAGGCACACAAACAAGCGCAACCACACACACGCACACACACAGACAACACATCTCACATCACACACATAACTCAACCGAACACACACACGACCTCTCAAACACAGCCAAGCACGAATCCCAATCACACACGCAAAACAGACACGCCGCATACAAAAACAAGTGCAGTACACACACACACACACACACACAACCAACGAAAACCCACGTAGCGCGCGTTTCACACACTACACATCACACACACAACCACGCACACACAACCCCACACTCATAGGCACGCACGGGCTGCACTATGCAACGCGCACACACACAAAACCCAAAACGTATCAGCACGAGCCACAAGACACATCAAAGCACATAACTGCTCACGACACCGCGCGAACGACATTTCACAGAGCACACACAATGAGGCACAGTCAACAAGCACAACCACACAGACAACCAATTTCAAATCACACACGTAACACACGCGCAACCACTCAAACACAACAACGCCTCAATCACAATCACAGACACAAAACGCGCAAAACCCTCTCCAATATGAAGGCAAAACACGTACCCAACAAGGAAGACAGCATACATTTCACGCACTGCACGCTGCCCACACAACCACGTAGAGACACGCCACCCAGATATCCTCGCACAAGAGCGCAAAACGGAACACGCACTACACAGAAACATGAAACACAACAGTCGCAAGAGACACACACCGGACACATCAAGGCACCTAACTGCCCACAATACACATGAAATTCATCGCACAGATGACATACTGCACGCACCATGCGACATGCTAAACAAGCACAACCGCACACGGTCAACACATCCCTCATCATGCGCACAACACAAACAGCCAAACATAACCGCAACCGCTTGGTGCTGCCTGCGTTTCACCTGCTGAACAGAACGCCCAAACGTCCTGCTTCCAGTGCTGGGCAGAAAGCAACTTGCCCTGCCTCCTCCCCTGCGGCTGGGCAGAAGACCTCTTCCTAGTATTCTTGTGTCTGGGAGTGTAAATACATATACATATAAGAAGCTCGCCTTGACACAGCAGTGTTTAACCGCCAGTCTGGAGATGGCTGAGCAGCCGATCACGGGGACTGAGACAGCGTCAGGGCCTTCTCTGCGGGACAACAGCCCCGAGGCTTGGGGCCCATCTGCCACCAGGCTTTGGAGAAGCTCGCACACCCCCTCTTGCTGACATGATGCTTGGGGACTGAAGCCAATGGGCACCGAGTTCTCAAAGCTCAGACTGTGGCATGGGAGATCGGCTTACATACCCCACAGACCGACCTGGGCATCTCTGAAGCAGCCACGTAGGTAGCAGAAAAAGCGACTTTTCAAATGCCCCGGCTAAATTCGTTGCATGCGGGCATTTCCCTTACAGCCGGGCTTCCTCAGCAAGGCCTCGTACTAACGGCCGCGCAAGCGAGCCCCCGCCGCCTCAGCGAAAGAGGGCCCTACGCAGCACATTCCACTCAGGCACCTACAGGGCAGGCACGCGGGACAGACATGGAAAGCACATTACGAGGAAAATTCGTTGTATGCGGGCATTTCCCCGACAGCCAGGCTTCCTCGGCCAGGCCACACGTTAATGGCCACCACACAGGCGAGCGCCCGGCACTCAGCAAAAGAGAGCTCTACGCAGGAGACTTCGCTCAGGTGCCTCGAGTGCAGGCACACAGGGCAGACACGGAAAGCATGTGGCAAGCTCAGTTTCAGCCTCCACGGCAATGACTTCAATGATTCCTTGAACGGGCCATCCTGCACTGGTTTCTTTCACTCACATAAGCTGAATCCAAAGCTGGCCTGCCTCCACTGCTGTTATTTCAGAGCATCTTGTTCTGCAACTGCCTGTGTGTCTAGTGCGAAGGCCTACTCGCGGCCCACGTACGCCTTCGAGATAAAGGGCGTACGTACAGAGTAAACACCGCCTTCTACGGCAGTGTTTACTCTTCTCCTTATCACCTGGGAGAACATGGCATGCAAGGCGAAAGCAGCCTGGTATTCTCTCAGGGAGGGTCTCCTCAGTGCGCGGTGAGTTGTTTCCCCAGCGAAGTCCGGCCCAAGGCTCTCCTGCAGCAGTTTCTGACACTTTACTACAAAGGCATCTTCAGGGCCTTTGCAATTCAATGGATGAGGTGGCGGCTTCTTGCGTCCTCGGGGCCTAAGGCCCGCCCGGAGGACTACAAACCTGTGGAGAAAACGCACAAGCATGAGAGGCTGTCTTCTGTGCACTTGAATGCAGAAGTCTCTCAACACACGAACAGCACATCACACTAAACATCACACCGCACACGCACCGAGAACATGACTGCACACAACGCACATGAGCCACGGTTCCCAGAGTGAACACAACGCACACAGTGGGCCACACTGGCCAAGCTTGACCGTCCACCGTACACACATCACAAATTGCACTCACTAGTCCAAGAGCCAACCACACGCACAGACTGTCAAACGCAACGCCCCCCCACACAAACCCACATGCGGAACGCACACAAACCACAGCAAAAAGAACGCCGAAATCATGCAACACACATTTCACGCACTACACACATCGCTCCAGGCACACACGCAACATACAGCACACATCGCTCCAGGCACACACGCAACATACAGCACACAGAGGCTCGCGGAATGCGCAATGCCAAACACACAACATATACACAAAGGTATCCGTCATACATAACACACGATATCTCACTCAACTTGCAAAATGCACAGACCACAGAACAGAGTAGAATACACACAACACAAACGCAGATCACAGAACAACAAACACATCACACGGCACACACAGGCATCACACACAGAAAGTACTATCACAACTCATAGTAACACACCCCACACCCTGCATTAACAGTGCAACACACACATGACAACGCAACCACTACACACGCCACATAGAAAGCCACACGCAACGCACACTCAAGGAACAGCCGCAACACACACAAGAAAGCGCCCACCAACACACGTGCGTAGAGAACACACAGAACCTCTCAACACGCGCACAGCACAACACACACCGCAAACATGGCAGGGCATTAAAAGCACGCAATTCACGCAAATCACGCTTCAAGGAGTACACGCAGTGCGCACAATGAGGCACACAAACAAGCGCAACCACACACACGCACACACACAGACAACACATCTCACATCACACACATAACTCAACCGAACACACACACGACCTCTCAAACACAGCCAAGCACGAATCCCAATCACACACGCAAAACAGACACACCGCATACAAAAACAAGTGCAGTACACACACACACACACACACACAACCAACGAAAACCCACGTAGCGCGCGTTTCACACACTACACATCACACACACAACCACGCACACACAACCCCACACTCATAGGCACGCACGGGCTGCACTATGCAACGCGCACACACACAAAACCCAAAACGTATCAGCACGAGCCACAAGACACATCAAAGCACATAACTGCTCACGACACCGCGCGAACGACATTTCACAGAGCACACACAATGAGGCACAGTCAACAAGCACAACCACACAGACAACCAATTTCAAATCACACACGTAACACACGCGCAACCACTCAAACACAACAACGCCTCAATCACAATCACAGACACAAAACGCGCAAAACCCTCTCCAATATGAAGGCAAAACACGTACCCAACAAGGAAGACAGCATACATTTCACGCACTGCACGCTGCCCACACAACCACGTAGAGACACGCCACCCAGATATCCTCGCACAAGAGCGCAAAACGGAACACGCACTACACAGAAACATGAAACACAACAGTCGCAAGAGACACACACCGGACACATCAAGGCACCTAACTGCCCACAATACACATGAAATTCATCGCACAGATGACATACTGCACGCACCATGCGACATGCTAAACAAGCACAACCGCACACGGTCAACACATCCCTCATCATGCGCACAACACAAACAGCCAAACATAACCGCAACCGCTTGGTGCTGCCTGCGTTTCACCTGCTGAACAGAACGCCCAAACGTCCTGCTTCCAGTGCTGGGCAGAAAGCAACTTGCCCTGCCTCCTCCCCTGCGGCTGGGCAGAAGACCTCTTCCTAGTATTCTTGTGTCTGGGAGTGTAAATACATATACATATAAGAAGCTCGCCTTGACACAGCAGTGTTTAACCGCCAGTCTGGAGATGGCTGAGCAGCCGATCACGGGGACTGAGACAGCGTCAGGGCCTTCTCTGCGGGACAACAGCCCCGAGGCTTGGGGCCCATCTGCCACCAGGCTTTGGAGAAGCTCGCACACCCCCTCTTGCTGACATGATGCTTGGGGACTGAAGCCAATGGGCACCGAGTTCTCAAAGCTCAGACTGTGGCATGGGAGATCGGCTTACATACCCCACAGACCGACCTGGGCATCTCTGAAGCAGCCACGTAGGTAGCAGAAAAAGCGACTTTTCAAATGCCCCGGCTAAATTCGTTGCATGCGGGCATTTCCCTTACAGCCGGGCTTCCTCAGCAAGGCCTCGTACTAACGGCCGCGCAAGCGAGCCCCCGCCGCCTCAGCGAAAGAGGGCCCTACGCAGCACATTCCACTCAGGCACCTACAGGGCAGGCACGCGGGACAGACATGGAAAGCACATTACGAGGAAAATTCGTTGTATGCGGGCATTTCCCCGACAGCCAGGCTTCCTCGGCCAGGCCACACGTTAATGGCCACCACACAGGCGAGCGCCCGGCACTCAGCAAAAGAGAGCTCTACGCAGGAGACTTCGCTCAGGTGCCTCGAGTGCAGGCACACAGGGCAGACACGGAAAGCATGTGGCAAGCTCAGTTTCAGCCTCCACGGCAATGACTTCAATGATTCCTTGAACGGGCCATCCTGCACTGGTTTCTTTCACTCACATAAGCTGAATCCAAAGCTGGCCTGCCTCCACTGCTGTTATTTCAGAGCATCTTGTTCTGCAACTGCCTGTGTGTCTAGTGCGAAGGCCTACTCGCGGCCCACGTACGCCTTCGAGATAAAGGGCGTACGTACAGAGTAAACACCGCCTTCTACGGCAGTGTTTACTCTTCTCCTTATCACCTGGGAGAACATGGCATGCAAGGCGAAAGCAGCCTGGTATTCTCTCAGGGAGGGTCTCCTCAGTGCGCGGTGAGTTGTTTCCCCAGCGAAGTCCGGCCCAAGGCTCTCCTGCAGCAGTTTCTGACACTTTACTACAAAGGCATCTTCAGGGCCTTTGCAATTCAGTGGATGAGGTGGCGGCTTCTTGCGTCCTCGGGGCCTAAGGCCCGCCCGGAGGACTACAAACCTGTGGAGAAAACGCACAAGCATGAGAGGCTGTCTTCTGTGCACTTGAATGCAGAAGTCTCTCAACACACGAACAGCACATCACACTAAACATCACACCGCACACGCACCGAGAACATGACTGCACACAACGCACATGAGCCACGGTTCCCAGAGTGAACACAACGCACACAGTGGGCCACACTGGCCAAGCTTGACCGTCCACCGTACACACATCACAAATTGCACTCACTAGTCCAAGAGCCAACCACACGCACAGACTGTCAAACGCAACGCCCCCCCACACAAACCCACATGCGGAACGCACACAAACCACAGCAAAAAGAACGCCGAAATCATGCAACACACATTTCACGCACTACACACATCGCTCCAGGCACACACGCAACATACAGCACACATCGCTCCAGGCACACACGCAACATACAGCACACAGAGGCTCGCGGAATGCGCAATGCCAAACACACAACATATACACAAAGGTATCCGTCATACATAACACACGATATCTCACTCAACTTGCAAAATGCACAGACCACAGAACAGAGTAGAATACACACAACACAAACGCAGATCACAGAACAACAAACACATCACACGGCACACACAGGCATCACACACAGAAAGTACTATCACAACTCATAGTAACACACCCCACACCCTGCATTAACAGTGCAACACACACATGACAACGCAACCACTACACACGCCACATAGAAAGCCACACGCAACGCACACTCAAGGAACAGCCGCAACACACACAAGAAAGCGCCCACCAACACACGTGCGTAGAGAACACACAGAACCTCTCAACACGCGCACAGCACAACACACACCGCAAACATGGCAGGGCATTAAAAGCACGCAATTCACGCAAATCACGCTTCAAGGAGTACACGCAGTGCGCACAATGAGGCACACAAACAAGCGCAACCACACACACGCACACACACAGACAACACATCTCACATCACACACATAACTCAACCGAACACACACACGACCTCTCAAACACAGCCAAGCACGAATCCCAATCACACACGCAAAACAGACACACCGCATACAAAAACAAGTGCAGTACACACACACACACACACACACAACCAACGAAAACCCACGTAGCGCGCGTTTCACACACTACACATCACACACACAACCACGCACACACAACCCCACACTCATAGGCACGCACGGGCTGCACTATGCAACGCGCACACACACAAAACCCAAAACGTATCAGCACGAGCCACAAGACACATCAAAGCACATAACTGCTCACGACACCGCGCGAACGACATTTCACAGAGCACACACAATGAGGCACAGTCAACAAGCACAACCACACAGACAACCAATTTCAAATCACACACGTAACACACGCGCAACCACTCAAACACAACAACGCCTCAATCACAATCACAGACACAAAACGCGCAAAACCCTCTCCAATATGAAGGCAAAACACGTACCCAACAAGGAAGACAGCATACATTTCACGCACTGCACGCTGCCCACACAACCACGTAGAGACACGCCACCCAGATATCCTCGCACAAGAGCGCAAAACGGAACACGCACTACACAGAAACATGAAACACAACAGTCGCAAGAGACACACACCGGACACATCAAGGCACCTAACTGCCCACAATACACATGAAATTCATCGCACAGATGACATACTGCACGCACCATGCGACATGCTAAACAAGCACAACCGCACACGGTCAACACATCCCTCATCATGCGCACAACACAAACAGCCAAACATAACCGCAACCGCTTGGTGCTGCCTGCGTTTCACCTGCTGAACAGAACGCCCAAACGTCCTGCTTCCAGTGCTGGGCAGAAAGCAACTTGCCCTGCCTCCTCCCCTGCGGCTGGGCAGAAGACCTCTTCCTAGTATTCTTGTGTCTGGGAGTGTAAATACATATACATATAAGAAGCTCGCCTTGACACAGCAGTGTTTAACCGCCAGTCTGGAGATGGCTGAGCAGCCGATCACGGGGACTGAGACAGCGTCAGGGCCTTCTCTGCGGGACAACAGCCCCGAGGCTTGGGGCCCATCTGCCACCAGGCTTTGGAGAAGCTCGCACACCCCCTCTTGCTGACATGATGCTTGGGGACTGAAGCCAATGGGCACCGAGTTCTCAAAGCTCAGACTGTGGCATGGGAGATCGGCTTACATACCCCACAGACCGACCTGGGCATCTCTGAAGCAGCCACGTAGGTAGCAGAAAAAGCGACTTTTCAAATGCCCCGGCTAAATTCGTTGCATGCGGGCATTTCCCTTACAGCCGGGCTTCCTCAGCAAGGCCTCGTACTAACGGCCGCGCAAGCGAGCCCCCGCCGCCTCAGCGAAAGAGGGCCCTACGCAGCACATTCCACTCAGGCACCTACAGGGCAGGCACGCGGGACAGACATGGAAAGCACATTACGAGGAAAATTCGTTGTATGCGGGCATTTCCCCGACAGCCAGGCTTCCTCGGCCAGGCCACACGTTAATGGCCACCACACAGGCGAGCGCCCGGCACTCAGCAAAAGAGAGCTCTACGCAGGAGACTTCGCTCAGGTGCCTCGAGTGCAGGCACACAGGGCAGACACGGAAAGCATGTGGCAAGCTCAGTTTCAGCCTCCACGGCAATGACTTCAATGATTCCTTGAACGGGCCATCCTGCACTGGTTTCTTTCACTCACATAAGCTGAATCCAAAGCTGGCCTGCCTCCACTGCTGTTATTTCAGAGCATCTTGTTCTGCAACTGCCTGTGTGTCTAGTGCGAAGGCCTACTCGCGGCCCACGTACGCCTTCGAGATAAAGGGCGTACGTACAGAGTAAACACCGCCTTCTACGGCAGTGTTTACTCTTCTCCTTATCACCTGGGAGAACATGGCATGCAAGGCGAAAGCAGCCTGGTATTCTCTCAGGGAGGGTCTCCTCAGTGCGCGGTGAGTTGTTTCCCCAGCGAAGTCCGGCCCAAGGCTCTCCTGCAGCAGTTTCTGACACTTTACTACAAAGGCATCTTCAGGGCCTTTGCAATTCAGTGGATGAGGTGGCGGCTTCTTGCGTCCTCGGGGCCTAAGGCCCGCCCGGAGGACTACAAACCTGTGGAGAAAACGCACAAGCATGAGAGGCTGTCTTCTGTGCACTTGAATGCAGAAGTCTCTCAACACACGAACAGCACATCACACTAAACATCACACCGCACACGCACCGAGAACATGACTGCACACAACGCACATGAGCCACGGTTCCCAGAGTGAACACAACGCACACAGTGGGCCACACTGGCCAAGCTTGACCGTCCACCGTACACACATCACAAATTGCACTCACTAGTCCAAGAGCCAACCACACGCACAGACTGTCAAACGCAACGCCCCCCCACACAAACCCACATGCGGAACGCACACAAACCACAGCAAAAAGAACGCCGAAATCATGCAACACACATTTCACGCACTACACACATCGCTCCAGGCACACACGCAACATACAGCACACATCGCTCCAGGCACACACGCAACATACAGCACACAGAGGCTCGCGGAATGCGCAATGCCAAACACACAACATATACACAAAGGTATCCGTCATACATAACACACGATATCTCACTCAACTTGCAAAATGCACAGACCACAGAACAGAGTAGAATACACACAACACAAACGCAGATCACAGAACAACAAACACATCACACGGCACACACAGGCATCACACACAGAAAGTACTATCACAACTCATAGTAACACACCCCACACCCTGCATTAACAGTGCAACACACACATGACAACGCAACCACTACACACGCCACATAGAAAGCCACACGCAACGCACACTCAAGGAACAGCCGCAACACACACAAGAAAGCGCCCACCAACACACGTGCGTAGAGAACACACAGAACCTCTCAACACGCGCACAGCACAACACACACCGCAAACATGGCAGGGCATTAAAAGCACGCAATTCACGCAAATCACGCTTCAAGGAGTACACGCAGTGCGCACAATGAGGCACACAAACAAGCGCAACCACACACACGCACACACACAGACAACACATCTCACATCACACACATAACTCAACCGAACACACACACGACCTCTCAAACACAGCCAAGCACGAATCCCAATCACACACGCAAAACAGACACACCGCATACAAAAACAAGTGCAGTACACACACACACACACACACACAACCAACGAAAACCCACGTAGCGCGCGTTTCACACACTACACATCACACACACAACCACGCACACACAACCCCACACTCATAGGCACGCACGGGCTGCACTATGCAACGCGCACACACACAAAACCCAAAACGTATCAGCACGAGCCACAAGACACATCAAAGCACATAACTGCTCACGACACCGCGCGAACGACATTTCACAGAGCACACACAATGAGGCACAGTCAACAAGCACAACCACACAGACAACCAATTTCAAATCACACACGTAACACACGCGCAACCACTCAAACACAACAACGCCTCAATCACAATCACAGACACAAAACGCGCAAAACCCTCTCCAATATGAAGGCAAAACACGTACCCAACAAGGAAGACAGCATACATTTCACGCACTGCACGCTGCCCACACAACCACGTAGAGACACGCCACCCAGATATCCTCGCACAAGAGCGCAAAACGGAACACGCACTACACAGAAACATGAAACACAACAGTCGCAAGAGACACACACCGGACACATCAAGGCACCTAACTGCCCACAATACACATGAAATTCATCGCACAGATGACATACTGCACGCACCATGCGACATGCTAAACAAGCACAACCGCACACGGTCAACACATCCCTCATCATGCGCACAACACAAACAGCCAAACATAACCGCAACCGCTTGGTGCTGCCTGCGTTTCACCTGCTGAACAGAACGCCCAAACGTCCTGCTTCCAGTGCTGGGCAGAAAGCAACTTGCCCTGCCTCCTCCCCTGCGGCTGGGCAGAAGACCTCTTCCTAGTATTCTTGTGTCTGGGAGTGTAAATACATATACATATAAGAAGCTCGCCTTGACACAGCAGTGTTTAACCGCCAGTCTGGAGATGGCTGAGCAGCCGATCACGGGGACTGAGACAGCGTCAGGGCCTTCTCTGCGGGACAACAGCCCCGAGGCTTGGGGCCCATCTGCCACCAGGCTTTGGAGAAGCTCGCACACCCCCTCTTGCTGACATGATGCTTGGGGACTGAAGCCAATGGGCACCGAGTTCTCAAAGCTCAGACTGTGGCATGGGAGATCGGCTTACATACCCCACAGACCGACCTGGGCATCTCTGAAGCAGCCACGTAGGTAGCAGAAAAAGCGACTTTTCAAATGCCCCGGCTAAATTCGTTGCATGCGGGCATTTCCCTTACAGCCGGGCTTCCTCAGCAAGGCCTCGTACTAACGGCCGCGCAAGCGAGCCCCCGCCGCCTCAGCGAAAGAGGGCCCTACGCAGCACATTCCACTCAGGCACCTACAGGGCAGGCACGCGGGACAGACATGGAAAGCACATTACGAGGAAAATTCGTTGTATGCGGGCATTTCCCCGACAGCCAGGCTTCCTCGGCCAGGCCACACGTTAATGGCCACCACACAGGCGAGCGCCCGGCACTCAGCAAAAGAGAGCTCTACGCAGGAGACTTCGCTCAGGTGCCTCGAGTGCAGGCACACAGGGCAGACACGGAAAGCATGTGGCAAGCTCAGTTTCAGCCTCCACGGCAATGACTTCAATGATTCCTTGAACGGGCCATCCTGCACTGGTTTCTTTCACTCACATAAGCTGAATCCAAAGCTGGCCTGCCTCCACTGCTGTTATTTCAGAGCATCTTGTTCTGCAACTGCCTGTGTGTCTAGTGCGAAGGCCTACTCGCGGCCCACGTACGCCTTCGAGATAAAGGGCGTACGTACAGAGTAAACACCGCCTTCTACGGCAGTGTTTACTCTTCTCCTTATCACCTGGGAGAACATGGCATGCAAGGCGAAAGCAGCCTGGTATTCTCTCAGGGAGGGTCTCCTCAGTGCGCGGTGAGTTGTTTCCCCAGCGAAGTCCGGCCCAAGGCTCTCCTGCAGCAGTTTCTGACACTTTACTACAAAGGCATCTTCAGGGCCTTTGCAATTCAGTGGATGAGGTGGCGGCTTCTTGCGTCCTCGGGGCCTAAGGCCCGCCCGGAGGACTACAAACCTGTGGAGAAAACGCACAAGCATGAGAGGCTGTCTTCTGTGCACTTGAATGCAGAAGTCTCTCAACACACGAACAGCACATCACACTAAACATCACACCGCACACGCACCGAGAACATGACTGCACACAACGCACATGAGCCACGGTTCCCAGAGTGAACACAACGCACACAGTGGGCCACACTGGCCAAGCTTGACCGTCCACCGTACACACATCACAAATTGCACTCACTAGTCCAAGAGCCAACCACACGCACAGACTGTCAAACGCAACGCCCCCCCACACAAACCCACATGCGGAACGCACACAAACCACAGCAAAAAGAACGCCGAAATCATGCAACACACATTTCACGCACTACACACATCGCTCCAGGCACACACGCAACATACAGCACACATCGCTCCAGGCACACACGCAACATACAGCACACAGAGGCTCGCGGAATGCGCAATGCCAAACACACAACATATACACAAAGGTATCCGTCATACATAACACACGATATCTCACTCAACTTGCAAAATGCACAGACCACAGAACAGAGTAGAATACACACAACACAAACGCAGATCACAGAACAACAAACACATCACACGGCACACACAGGCATCACACACAGAAAGTACTATCACAACTCATAGTAACACACCCCACACCCTGCATTAACAGTGCAACACACACATGACAACGCAACCACTACACACGCCACATAGAAAGCCACACGCAACGCACACTCAAGGAACAGCCGCAACACACACAAGAAAGCGCCCACCAACACACGTGCGTAGAGAACACACAGAACCTCTCAACACGCGCACAGCACAACACACACCGCAAACATGGCAGGGCATTAAAAGCACGCAATTCACGCAAATCACGCTTCAAGGAGTACACGCAGTGCGCACAATGAGGCACACAAACAAGCGCAACCACACACACGCACACACACAGACAACACATCTCACATCACACACATAACTCAACCGAACACACACACGACCTCTCAAACACAGCCAAGCACGAATCCCAATCACACACGCAAAACAGACACACCGCATACAAAAACAAGTGCAGTACACACACACACACACACACACAACCAACGAAAACCCACGTAGCGCGCGTTTCACACACTACACATCACACACACAACCACGCACACACAACCCCACACTCATAGGCACGCACGGGCTGCACTATGCAACGCGCACACACACAAAACCCAAAACGTATCAGCACGAGCCACAAGACACATCAAAGCACATAACTGCTCACGACACCGCGCGAACGACATTTCACAGAGCACACACAATGAGGCACAGTCAACAAGCACAACCACACAGACAACCAATTTCAAATCACACACGTAACACACGCGCAACCACTCAAACACAACAACGCCTCAATCACAATCACAGACACAAAACGCGCAAAACCCTCTCCAATATGAAGGCAAAACACGTACCCAACAAGGAAGACAGCATACATTTCACGCACTGCACGCTGCCCACACAACCACGTAGAGACACGCCACCCAGATATCCTCGCACAAGAGCGCAAAACGGAACACGCACTACACAGAAACATGAAACACAACAGTCGCAAGAGACACACACCGGACACATCAAGGCACCTAACTGCCCACAATACACATGAAATTCATCGCACAGATGACATACTGCACGCACCATGCGACATGCTAAACAAGCACAACCGCACACGGTCAACACATCCCTCATCATGCGCACAACACAAACAGCCAAACATAACCGCAACCGCTTGGTGCTGCCTGCGTTTCACCTGCTGAACAGAACGCCCAAACGTCCTGCTTCCAGTGCTGGGCAGAAAGCAACTTGCCCTGCCTCCTCCCCTGCGGCTGGGCAGAAGACCTCTTCCTAGTATTCTTGTGTCTGGGAGTGTAAATACATATACATATAAGAAGCTCGCCTTGACACAGCAGTGTTTAACCGCCAGTCTGGAGATGGCTGAGCAGCCGATCACGGGGACTGAGACAGCGTCAGGGCCTTCTCTGCGGGACAACAGCCCCGAGGCTTGGGGCCCATCTGCCACCAGGCTTTGGAGAAGCTCGCACACCCCCTCTTGCTGACATGATGCTTGGGGACTGAAGCCAATGGGCACCGAGTTCTCAAAGCTCAGACTGTGGCATGGGAGATCGGCTTACATACCCCACAGACCGACCTGGGCATCTCTGAAGCAGCCACGTAGGTAGCAGAAAAAGCGACTTTTCAAATGCCCCGGCTAAATTCGTTGCATGCGGGCATTTCCCTTACAGCCGGGCTTCCTCAGCAAGGCCTCGTACTAACGGCCGCGCAAGCGAGCCCCCGCCGCCTCAGCGAAAGAGGGCCCTACGCAGCACATTCCACTCAGGCACCTACAGGGCAGGCACGCGGGACAGACATGGAAAGCACATTACGAGGAAAATTCGTTGTATGCGGGCATTTCCCCGACAGCCAGGCTTCCTCGGCCAGGCCACACGTTAATGGCCACCACACAGGCGAGCGCCCGGCACTCAGCAAAAGAGAGCTCTACGCAGGAGACTTCGCTCAGGTGCCTCGAGTGCAGGCACACAGGGCAGACACGGAAAGCATGTGGCAAGCTCAGTTTCAGCCTCCACGGCAATGACTTCAATGATTCCTTGAACGGGCCATCCTGCACTGGTTTCTTTCACTCACATAAGCTGAATCCAAAGCTGGCCTGCCTCCACTGCTGTTATTTCAGAGCATCTTGTTCTGCAACTGCCTGTGTGTCTAGTGCGAAGGCCTACTCGCGGCCCACGTACGCCTTCGAGATAAAGGGCGTACGTACAGAGTAAACACCGCCTTCTACGGCAGTGTTTACTCTTCTCCTTATCACCTGGGAGAACATGGCATGCAAGGCGAAAGCAGCCTGGTATTCTCTCAGGGAGGGTCTCCTCAGTGCGCGGTGAGTTGTTTCCCCAGCGAAGTCCGGCCCAAGGCTCTCCTGCAGCAGTTTCTGACACTTTACTACAAAGGCATCTTCAGGGCCTTTGCAATTCAGTGGATGAGGTGGCGGCTTCTTGCGTCCTCGGGGCCTAAGGCCCGCCCGGAGGACTACAAACCTGTGGAGAAAACGCACAAGCATGAGAGGCTGTCTTCTGTGCACTTGAATGCAGAAGTCTCTCAACACACGAACAGCACATCACACTAAACATCACACCGCACACGCACCGAGAACATGACTGCACACAACGCACATGAGCCACGGTTCCCAGAGTGAACACAACGCACACAGTGGGCCACACTGGCCAAGCTTGACCGTCCACCGTACACACATCACAAATTGCACTCACTAGTCCAAGAGCCAACCACACGCACAGACTGTCAAACGCAACGCCCCCCCACACAAACCCACATGCGGAACGCACACAAACCACAGCAAAAAGAACGCCGAAATCATGCAACACACATTTCACGCACTACACACATCGCTCCAGGCACACACGCAACATACAGCACACATCGCTCCAGGCACACACGCAACATACAGCACACAGAGGCTCGCGGAATGCGCAATGCCAAACACACAACATATACACAAAGGTATCCGTCATACATAACACACGATATCTCACTCAACTTGCAAAATGCACAGACCACAGAACAGAGTAGAATACACACAACACAAACGCAGATCACAGAACAACAAACACATCACACGGCACACACAGGCATCACACACAGAAAGTACTATCACAACTCATAGTAACACACCCCACACCCTGCATTAACAGTGCAACACACACATGACAACGCAACCACTACACACGCCACATAGAAAGCCACACGCAACGCACACTCAAGGAACAGCCGCAACACACACAAGAAAGCGCCCACCAACACACGTGCGTAGAGAACACACAGAACCTCTCAACACGCGCACAGCACAACACACACCGCAAACATGGCAGGGCATTAAAAGCACGCAATTCACGCAAATCACGCTTCAAGGAGTACACGCAGTGCGCACAATGAGGCACACAAACAAGCGCAACCACACACACGCACACACACAGACAACACATCTCACATCACACACATAACTCAACCGAACACACACACGACCTCTCAAACACAGCCAAGCACGAATCCCAATCACACACGCAAAACAGACACACCGCATACAAAAACAAGTGCAGTACACACACACACACACACACACAACCAACGAAAACCCACGTAGCGCGCGTTTCACACACTACACATCACACACACAACCACGCACACACAACCCCACACTCATAGGCACGCACGGGCTGCACTATGCAACGCGCACACACACAAAACCCAAAACGTATCAGCACGAGCCACAAGACACATCAAAGCACATAACTGCTCACGACACCGCGCGAACGACATTTCACAGAGCACACACAATGAGGCACAGTCAACAAGCACAACCACACAGACAACCAATTTCAAATCACACACGTAACACACGCGCAACCACTCAAACACAACAACGCCTCAATCACAATCACAGACACAAAACGCGCAAAACCCTCTCCAATATGAAGGCAAAACACGTACCCAACAAGGAAGACAGCATACATTTCACGCACTGCACGCTGCCCACACAACCACGTAGAGACACGCCACCCAGATATCCTCGCACAAGAGCGCAAAACGGAACACGCACTACACAGAAACATGAAACACAACAGTCGCAAGAGACACACACCGGACACATCAAGGCACCTAACTGCCCACAATACACATGAAATTCATCGCACAGATGACATACTGCACGCACCATGCGACATGCTAAACAAGCACAACCGCACACGGTCAACACATCCCTCATCATGCGCACAACACAAACAGCCAAACATAACCGCAACCGCTTGGTGCTGCCTGCGTTTCACCTGCTGAACAGAACGCCCAAACGTCCTGCTTCCAGTGCTGGGCAGAAAGCAACTTGCCCTGCCTCCTCCCCTGCGGCTGGGCAGAAGACCTCTTCCTAGTATTCTTGTGTCTGGGAGTGTAAATACATATACATATAAGAAGCTCGCCTTGACACAGCAGTGTTTAACCGCCAGTCTGGAGATGGCTGAGCAGCCGATCACGGGGACTGAGACAGCGTCAGGGCCTTCTCTGCGGGACAACAGCCCCGAGGCTTGGGGCCCATCTGCCACCAGGCTTTGGAGAAGCTCGCACACCCCCTCTTGCTGACATGATGCTTGGGGACTGAAGCCAATGGGCACCGAGTTCTCAAAGCTCAGACTGTGGCATGGGAGATCGGCTTACATACCCCACAGACCGACCTGGGCATCTCTGAAGCAGCCACGTAGGTAGCAGAAAAAGCGACTTTTCAAATGCCCCGGCTAAATTCGTTGCATGCGGGCATTTCCCTTACAGCCGGGCTTCCTCAGCAAGGCCTCGTACTAACGGCCGCGCAAGCGAGCCCCCGCCGCCTCAGCGAAAGAGGGCCCTACGCAGCACATTCCACTCAGGCACCTACAGGGCAGGCACGCGGGACAGACATGGAAAGCACATTACGAGGAAAATTCGTTGTATGCGGGCATTTCCCCGACAGCCAGGCTTCCTCGGCCAGGCCACACGTTAATGGCCACCACACAGGCGAGCGCCCGGCACTCAGCAAAAGAGAGCTCTACGCAGGAGACTTCGCTCAGGTGCCTCGAGTGCAGGCACACAGGGCAGACACGGAAAGCATGTGGCAAGCTCAGTTTCAGCCTCCACGGCAATGACTTCAATGATTCCTTGAACGGGCCATCCTGCACTGGTTTCTTTCACTCACATAAGCTGAATCCAAAGCTGGCCTGCCTCCACTGCTGTTATTTCAGAGCATCTTGTTCTGCAACTGCCTGTGTGTCTAGTGCGAAGGCCTACTCGCGGCCCACGTACGCCTTCGAGATAAAGGGCGTACGTACAGAGTAAACACCGCCTTCTACGGCAGTGTTTACTCTTCTCCTTATCACCTGGGAGAACATGGCATGCAAGGCGAAAGCAGCCTGGTATTCTCTCAGGGAGGGTCTCCTCAGTGCGCGGTGAGTTGTTTCCCCAGCGAAGTCCGGCCCAAGGCTCTCCTGCAGCAGTTTCTGACACTTTACTACAAAGGCATCTTCAGGGCCTTTGCAATTCAGTGGATGAGGTGGCGGCTTCTTGCGTCCTCGGGGCCTAAGGCCCGCCCGGAGGACTACAAACCTGTGGAGAAAACGCACAAGCATGAGAGGCTGTCTTCTGTGCACTTGAATGCAGAAGTCTCTCAACACACGAACAGCACATCACACTAAACATCACACCGCACACGCACCGAGAACATGACTGCACACAACGCACATGAGCCACGGTTCCCAGAGTGAACACAACGCACACAGTGGGCCACACTGGCCAAGCTTGACCGTCCACCGTACACACATCACAAATTGCACTCACTAGTCCAAGAGCCAACCACACGCACAGACTGTCAAACGCAACGCCCCCCCACACAAACCCACATGCGGAACGCACACAAACCACAGCAAAAAGAACGCCGAAATCATGCAACACACATTTCACGCACTACACACATCGCTCCAGGCACACACGCAACATACAGCACACATCGCTCCAGGCACACACGCAACATACAGCACACAGAGGCTCGCGGAATGCGCAATGCCAAACACACAACATATACACAAAGGTATCCGTCATACATAACACACGATATCTCACTCAACTTGCAAAATGCACAGACCACAGAACAGAGTAGAATACACACAACACAAACGCAGATCACAGAACAACAAACACATCACACGGCACACACAGGCATCACACACAGAAAGTACTATCACAACTCATAGTAACACACCCCACACCCTGCATTAACAGTGCAACACACACATGACAACGCAACCACTACACACGCCACATAGAAAGCCACACGCAACGCACACTCAAGGAACAGCCGCAACACACACAAGAAAGCGCCCACCAACACACGTGCGTAGAGAACACACAGAACCTCTCAACACGCGCACAGCACAACACACACCGCAAACATGGCAGGGCATTAAAAGCACGCAATTCACGCAAATCACGCTTCAAGGAGTACACGCAGTGCGCACAATGAGGCACACAAACAAGCGCAACCACACACACGCACACACACAGACAACACATCTCACATCACACACATAACTCAACCGAACACACACACGACCTCTCAAACACAGCCAAGCACGAATCCCAATCACACACGCAAAACAGACACACCGCATACAAAAACAAGTGCAGTACACACACACACACACACACACAACCAACGAAAACCCACGTAGCGCGCGTTTCACACACTACACATCACACACACAACCACGCACACACAACCCCACACTCATAGGCACGCACGGGCTGCACTATGCAACGCGCACACACACAAAACCCAAAACGTATCAGCACGAGCCACAAGACACATCAAAGCACATAACTGCTCACGACACCGCGCGAACGACATTTCACAGAGCACACACAATGAGGCACAGTCAACAAGCACAACCACACAGACAACCAATTTCAAATCACACACGTAACACACGCGCAACCACTCAAACACAACAACGCCTCAATCACAATCACAGACACAAAACGCGCAAAACCCTCTCCAATATGAAGGCAAAACACGTACCCAACAAGGAAGACAGCATACATTTCACGCACTGCACGCTGCCCACACAACCACGTAGAGACACGCCACCCAGATATCCTCGCACAAGAGCGCAAAACGGAACACGCACTACACAGAAACATGAAACACAACAGTCGCAAGAGACACACACCGGACACATCAAGGCACCTAACTGCCCACAATACACATGAAATTCATCGCACAGATGACATACTGCACGCACCATGCGACATGCTAAACAAGCACAACCGCACACGGTCAACACATCCCTCATCATGCGCACAACACAAACAGCCAAACATAACCGCAACCGCTTGGTGCTGCCTGCGTTTCACCTGCTGAACAGAACGCCCAAACGTCCTGCTTCCAGTGCTGGGCAGAAAGCAACTTGCCCTGCCTCCTCCCCTGCGGCTGGGCAGAAGACCTCTTCCTAGTATTCTTGTGTCTGGGAGTGTAAATACATATACATATAAGAAGCTCGCCTTGACACAGCAGTGTTTAACCGCCAGTCTGGAGATGGCTGAGCAGCCGATCACGGGGACTGAGACAGCGTCAGGGCCTTCTCTGCGGGACAACAGCCCCGAGGCTTGGGGCCCATCTGCCACCAGGCTTTGGAGAAGCTCGCACACCCCCTCTTGCTGACATGATGCTTGGGGACTGAAGCCAATGGGCACCGAGTTCTCAAAGCTCAGACTGTGGCATGGGAGATCGGCTTACATACCCCACAGACCGACCTGGGCATCTCTGAAGCAGCCACGTAGGTAGCAGAAAAAGCGACTTTTCAAATGCCCCGGCTAAATTCGTTGCATGCGGGCATTTCCCTTACAGCCGGGCTTCCTCAGCAAGGCCTCGTACTAACGGCCGCGCAAGCGAGCCCCCGCCGCCTCAGCGAAAGAGGGCCCTACGCAGCACATTCCACTCAGGCACCTACAGGGCAGGCACGCGGGACAGACATGGAAAGCACATTACGAGGAAAATTCGTTGTATGCGGGCATTTCCCCGACAGCCAGGCTTCCTCGGCCAGGCCACACGTTAATGGCCACCACACAGGCGAGCGCCCGGCACTCAGCAAAAGAGAGCTCTACGCAGGAGACTTCGCTCAGGTGCCTCGAGTGCAGGCACACAGGGCAGACACGGAAAGCATGTGGCAAGCTCAGTTTCAGCCTCCACGGCAATGACTTCAATGATTCCTTGAACGGGCCATCCTGCACTGGTTTCTTTCACTCACATAAGCTGAATCCAAAGCTGGCCTGCCTCCACTGCTGTTATTTCAGAGCATCTTGTTCTGCAACTGCCTGTGTGTCTAGTGCGAAGGCCTACTCGCGGCCCACGTACGCCTTCGAGATAAAGGGCGTACGTACAGAGTAAACACCGCCTTCTACGGCAGTGTTTACTCTTCTCCTTATCACCTGGGAGAACATGGCATGCAAGGCGAAAGCAGCCTGGTATTCTCTCAGGGAGGGTCTCCTCAGTGCGCGGTGAGTTGTTTCCCCAGCGAAGTCCGGCCCAAGGCTCTCCTGCAGCAGTTTCTGACACTTTACTACAAAGGCATCTTCAGGGCCTTTGCAATTCAGTGGATGAGGTGGCGGCTTCTTGCGTCCTCGGGGCCTAAGGCCCGCCCGGAGGACTACAAACCTGTGGAGAAAACGCACAAGCATGAGAGGCTGTCTTCTGTGCACTTGAATGCAGAAGTCTCTCAACACACGAACAGCACATCACACTAAACATCACACCGCACACGCACCGAGAACATGACTGCACACAACGCACATGAGCCACGGTTCCCAGAGTGAACACAACGCACACAGTGGGCCACACTGGCCAAGCTTGACCGTCCACCGTACACACATCACAAATTGCACTCACTAGTCCAAGAGCCAACCACACGCACAGACTGTCAAACGCAACGCCCCCCCACACAAACCCACATGCGGAACGCACACAAACCACAGCAAAAAGAACGCCGAAATCATGCAACACACATTTCACGCACTACACACATCGCTCCAGGCACACACGCAACATACAGCACACATCGCTCCAGGCACACACGCAACATACAGCACACAGAGGCTCGCGGAATGCGCAATGCCAAACACACAACATATACACAAAGGTATCCGTCATACATAACACACGATATCTCACTCAACTTGCAAAATGCACAGACCACAGAACAGAGTAGAATACACACAACACAAACGCAGATCACAGAACAACAAACACATCACACGGCACACACAGGCATCACACACAGAAAGTACTATCACAACTCATAGTAACACACCCCACACCCTGCATTAACAGTGCAACACACACATGACAACGCAACCACTACACACGCCACATAGAAAGCCACACGCAACGCACACTCAAGGAACAGCCGCAACACACACAAGAAAGCGCCCACCAACACACGTGCGTAGAGAACACACAGAACCTCTCAACACGCGCACAGCACAACACACACCGCAAACATGGCAGGGCATTAAAAGCACGCAATTCACGCAAATCACGCTTCAAGGAGTACACGCAGTGCGCACAATGAGGCACACAAACAAGCGCAACCACACACACGCACACACACAGACAACACATCTCACATCACACACATAACTCAACCGAACACACACACGACCTCTCAAACACAGCCAAGCACGAATCCCAATCACACACGCAAAACAGACACACCGCATACAAAAACAAGTGCAGTACACACACACACACACACACACAACCAACGAAAACCCACGTAGCGCGCGTTTCACACACTACACATCACACACACAACCACGCACACACAACCCCACACTCATAGGCACGCACGGGCTGCACTATGCAACGCGCACACACACAAAACCCAAAACGTATCAGCACGAGCCACAAGACACATCAAAGCACATAACTGCTCACGACACCGCGCGAACGACATTTCACAGAGCACACACAATGAGGCACAGTCAACAAGCACAACCACACAGACAACCAATTTCAAATCACACACGTAACACACGCGCAACCACTCAAACACAACAACGCCTCAATCACAATCACAGACACAAAACGCGCAAAACCCTCTCCAATATGAAGGCAAAACACGTACCCAACAAGGAAGACAGCATACATTTCACGCACTGCACGCTGCCCACACAACCACGTAGAGACACGCCACCCAGATATCCTCGCACAAGAGCGCAAAACGGAACACGCACTACACAGAAACATGAAACACAACAGTCGCAAGAGACACACACCGGACACATCAAGGCACCTAACTGCCCACAATACACATGAAATTCATCGCACAGATGACATACTGCACGCACCATGCGACATGCTAAACAAGCACAACCGCACACGGTCAACACATCCCTCATCATGCGCACAACACAAACAGCCAAACATAACCGCAACCGCTTGGTGCTGCCTGCGTTTCACCTGCTGAACAGAACGCCCAAACGTCCTGCTTCCAGTGCTGGGCAGAAAGCAACTTGCCCTGCCTCCTCCCCTGCGGCTGGGCAGAAGACCTCTTCCTAGTATTCTTGTGTCTGGGAGTGTAAATACATATACATATAAGAAGCTCGCCTTGACACAGCAGTGTTTAACCGCCAGTCTGGAGATGGCTGAGCAGCCGATCACGGGGACTGAGACAGCGTCAGGGCCTTCTCTGCGGGACAACAGCCCCGAGGCTTGGGGCCCATCTGCCACCAGGCTTTGGAGAAGCTCGCACACCCCCTCTTGCTGACATGATGCTTGGGGACTGAAGCCAATGGGCACCGAGTTCTCAAAGCTCAGACTGTGGCATGGGAGATCGGCTTACATACCCCACAGACCGACCTGGGCATCTCTGAAGCAGCCACGTAGGTAGCAGAAAAAGCGACTTTTCAAATGCCCCGGCTAAATTCGTTGCATGCGGGCATTTCCCTTACAGCCGGGCTTCCTCAGCAAGGCCTCGTACTAACGGCCGCGCAAGCGAGCCCCCGCCGCCTCAGCGAAAGAGGGCCCTACGCAGCACATTCCACTCAGGCACCTACAGGGCAGGCACGCGGGACAGACATGGAAAGCACATTACGAGGAAAATTCGTTGTATGCGGGCATTTCCCCGACAGCCAGGCTTCCTCGGCCAGGCCACACGTTAATGGCCACCACACAGGCGAGCGCCCGGCACTCAGCAAAAGAGAGCTCTACGCAGGAGACTTCGCTCAGGTGCCTCGAGTGCAGGCACACAGGGCAGACACGGAAAGCATGTGGCAAGCTCAGTTTCAGCCTCCACGGCAATGACTTCAATGATTCCTTGAACGGGCCATCCTGCACTGGTTTCTTTCACTCACATAAGCTGAATCCAAAGCTGGCCTGCCTCCACTGCTGTTATTTCAGAGCATCTTGTTCTGCAACTGCCTGTGTGTCTAGTGCGAAGGCCTACTCGCGGCCCACGTACGCCTTCGAGATAAAGGGCGTACGTACAGAGTAAACACCGCCTTCTACGGCAGTGTTTACTCTTCTCCTTATCACCTGGGAGAACATGGCATGCAAGGCGAAAGCAGCCTGGTATTCTCTCAGGGAGGGTCTCCTCAGTGCGCGGTGAGTTGTTTCCCCAGCGAAGTCCGGCCCAAGGCTCTCCTGCAGCAGTTTCTGACACTTTACTACAAAGGCATCTTCAGGGCCTTTGCAATTCAGTGGATGAGGTGGCGGCTTCTTGCGTCCTCGGGGCCTAAGGCCCGCCCGGAGGACTACAAACCTGTGGAGAAAACGCACAAGCATGAGAGGCTGTCTTCTGTGCACTTGAATGCAGAAGTCTCTCAACACACGAACAGCACATCACACTAAACATCACACCGCACACGCACCGAGAACATGACTGCACACAACGCACATGAGCCACGGTTCCCAGAGTGAACACAACGCACACAGTGGGCCACACTGGCCAAGCTTGACCGTCCACCGTACACACATCACAAATTGCACTCACTAGTCCAAGAGCCAACCACACGCACAGACTGTCAAACGCAACGCCCCCCCACACAAACCCACATGCGGAACGCACACAAACCACAGCAAAAAGAACGCCGAAATCATGCAACACACATTTCACGCACTACACACATCGCTCCAGGCACACACGCAACATACAGCACACATCGCTCCAGGCACACACGCAACATACAGCACACAGAGGCTCGCGGAATGCGCAATGCCAAACACACAACATATACACAAAGGTATCCGTCATACATAACACACGATATCTCACTCAACTTGCAAAATGCACAGACCACAGAACAGAGTAGAATACACACAACACAAACGCAGATCACAGAACAACAAACACATCACACGGCACACACAGGCATCACACACAGAAAGTACTATCACAACTCATAGTAACACACCCCACACCCTGCATTAACAGTGCAACACACACATGACAACGCAACCACTACACACGCCACATAGAAAGCCACACGCAACGCACACTCAAGGAACAGCCGCAACACACACAAGAAAGCGCCCACCAACACACGTGCGTAGAGAACACACAGAACCTCTCAACACGCGCACAGCACAACACACACCGCAAACATGGCAGGGCATTAAAAGCACGCAATTCACGCAAATCACGCTTCAAGGAGTACACGCAGTGCGCACAATGAGGCACACAAACAAGCGCAACCACACACACGCACACACACAGACAACACATCTCACATCACACACATAACTCAACCGAACACACACACGACCTCTCAAACACAGCCAAGCACGAATCCCAATCACACACGCAAAACAGACACACCGCATACAAAAACAAGTGCAGTACACACACACACACACACACACAACCAACGAAAACCCACGTAGCGCGCGTTTCACACACTACACATCACACACACAACCACGCACACACAACCCCACACTCATAGGCACGCACGGGCTGCACTATGCAACGCGCACACACACAAAACCCAAAACGTATCAGCACGAGCCACAAGACACATCAAAGCACATAACTGCTCACGACACCGCGCGAACGACATTTCACAGAGCACACACAATGAGGCACAGTCAACAAGCACAACCACACAGACAACCAATTTCAAATCACACACGTAACACACGCGCAACCACTCAAACACAACAACGCCTCAATCACAATCACAGACACAAAACGCGCAAAACCCTCTCCAATATGAAGGCAAAACACGTACCCAACAAGGAAGACAGCATACATTTCACGCACTGCACGCTGCCCACACAACCACGTAGAGACACGCCACCCAGATATCCTCGCACAAGAGCGCAAAACGGAACACGCACTACACAGAAACATGAAACACAACAGTCGCAAGAGACACACACCGGACACATCAAGGCACCTAACTGCCCACAATACACATGAAATTCATCGCACAGATGACATACTGCACGCACCATGCGACATGCTAAACAAGCACAACCGCACACGGTCAACACATCCCTCATCATGCGCACAACACAAACAGCCAAACATAACCGCAACCGCTTGGTGCTGCCTGCGTTTCACCTGCTGAACAGAACGCCCAAACGTCCTGCTTCCAGTGCTGGGCAGAAAGCAACTTGCCCTGCCTCCTCCCCTGCGGCTGGGCAGAAGACCTCTTCCTAGTATTCTTGTGTCTGGGAGTGTAAATACATATACATATAAGAAGCTCGCCTTGACACAGCAGTGTTTAACCGCCAGTCTGGAGATGGCTGAGCAGCCGATCACGGGGACTGAGACAGCGTCAGGGCCTTCTCTGCGGGACAACAGCCCCGAGGCTTGGGGCCCATCTGCCACCAGGCTTTGGAGAAGCTCGCACACCCCCTCTTGCTGACATGATGCTTGGGGACTGAAGCCAATGGGCACCGAGTTCTCAAAGCTCAGACTGTGGCATGGGAGATCGGCTTACATACCCCACAGACCGACCTGGGCATCTCTGAAGCAGCCACGTAGGTAGCAGAAAAAGCGACTTTTCAAATGCCCCGGCTAAATTCGTTGCATGCGGGCATTTCCCTTACAGCCGGGCTTCCTCAGCAAGGCCTCGTACTAACGGCCGCGCAAGCGAGCCCCCGCCGCCTCAGCGAAAGAGGGCCCTACGCAGCACATTCCACTCAGGCACCTACAGGGCAGGCACGCGGGACAGACATGGAAAGCACATTACGAGGAAAATTCGTTGTATGCGGGCATTTCCCCGACAGCCAGGCTTCCTCGGCCAGGCCACACGTTAATGGCCACCACACAGGCGAGCGCCCGGCACTCAGCAAAAGAGAGCTCTACGCAGGAGACTTCGCTCAGGTGCCTCGAGTGCAGGCACACAGGGCAGACACGGAAAGCATGTGGCAAGCTCAGTTTCAGCCTCCACGGCAATGACTTCAATGATTCCTTGAACGGGCCATCCTGCACTGGTTTCTTTCACTCACATAAGCTGAATCCAAAGCTGGCCTGCCTCCACTGCTGTTATTTCAGAGCATCTTGTTCTGCAACTGCCTGTGTGTCTAGTGCGAAGGCCTACTCGCGGCCCACGTACGCCTTCGAGATAAAGGGCGTACGTACAGAGTAAACACCGCCTTCTACGGCAGTGTTTACTCTTCTCCTTATCACCTGGGAGAACATGGCATGCAAGGCGAAAGCAGCCTGGTATTCTCTCAGGGAGGGTCTCCTCAGTGCGCGGTGAGTTGTTTCCCCAGCGAAGTCCGGCCCAAGGCTCTCCTGCAGCAGTTTCTGACACTTTACTACAAAGGCATCTTCAGGGCCTTTGCAATTCAGTGGATGAGGTGGCGGCTTCTTGCGTCCTCGGGGCCTAAGGCCCGCCCGGAGGACTACAAACCTGTGGAGAAAACGCACAAGCATGAGAGGCTGTCTTCTGTGCACTTGAATGCAGAAGTCTCTCAACACACGAACAGCACATCACACTAAACATCACACCGCACACGCACCGAGAACATGACTGCACACAACGCACATGAGCCACGGTTCCCAGAGTGAACACAACGCACACAGTGGGCCACACTGGCCAAGCTTGACCGTCCACCGTACACACATCACAAATTGCACTCACTAGTCCAAGAGCCAACCACACGCACAGACTGTCAAACGCAACGCCCCCCCACACAAACCCACATGCGGAACGCACACAAACCACAGCAAAAAGAACGCCGAAATCATGCAACACACATTTCACGCACTACACACATCGCTCCAGGCACACACGCAACATACAGCACACATCGCTCCAGGCACACACGCAACATACAGCACACAGAGGCTCGCGGAATGCGCAATGCCAAACACACAACATATACACAAAGGTATCCGTCATACATAACACACGATATCTCACTCAACTTGCAAAATGCACAGACCACAGAACAGAGTAGAATACACACAACACAAACGCAGATCACAGAACAACAAACACATCACACGGCACACACAGGCATCACACACAGAAAGTACTATCACAACTCATAGTAACACACCCCACACCCTGCATTAACAGTGCAACACACACATGACAACGCAACCACTACACACGCCACATAGAAAGCCACACGCAACGCACACTCAAGGAACAGCCGCAACACACACAAGAAAGCGCCCACCAACACACGTGCGTAGAGAACACACAGAACCTCTCAACACGCGCACAGCACAACACACACCGCAAACATGGCAGGGCATTAAAAGCACGCAATTCACGCAAATCACGCTTCAAGGAGTACACGCAGTGCGCACAATGAGGCACACAAACAAGCGCAACCACACACACGCACACACACAGACAACACATCTCACATCACACACATAACTCAACCGAACACACACACGACCTCTCAAACACAGCCAAGCACGAATCCCAATCACACACGCAAAACAGACACACCGCATACAAAAACAAGTGCAGTACACACACACACACACACACACAACCAACGAAAACCCACGTAGCGCGCGTTTCACACACTACACATCACACACACAACCACGCACACACAACCCCACACTCATAGGCACGCACGGGCTGCACTATGCAACGCGCACACACACAAAACCCAAAACGTATCAGCACGAGCCACAAGACACATCAAAGCACATAACTGCTCACGACACCGCGCGAACGACATTTCACAGAGCACACACAATGAGGCACAGTCAACAAGCACAACCACACAGACAACCAATTTCAAATCACACACGTAACACACGC
Source organism: Manis javanica (assembly GCF_040802235.1). Taxonomy (NCBI): domain Eukaryota; kingdom Metazoa; phylum Chordata; class Mammalia; order Pholidota; family Manidae; genus Manis; species Manis javanica. The sequence continues at coordinate 43,922,583 of NC_133165.1, read as the reverse complement.
GCAACCACTCAAACACAACAACGCCTCAATCACAATCACAGACACAAAACGCGCAAAACCCTCTCCAATATGAAGGCAAAACACGTACCCAACAAGGAAGACAGCATACATTTCACGCACTGCACGCTGCCCACACAACCACGTAGAGACACGCCACCCAGATATCCTCGCACAAGAGCGCAAAACGGAACACGCACTACACAGAAACATGAAACACAACAGTCGCAAGAGACACACACCGGACACATCAAGGCACCTAACTGCCCACAATACACATGAAATTCATCGCACAGATGACATACTGCACGCACCATGCGACATGCTAAACAAGCACAACCGCACACGGTCAACACATCCCTCATCATGCGCACAACACAAACAGCCAAACATAACCGCAACCGCTTGGTGCTGCCTGCGTTTCACCTGCTGAACAGAACGCCCAAACGTCCTGCTTCCAGTGCTGGACAGAAAGCAACTTGCCCTGCCTCCTCCCCTGCGGCTGGGCAGAAGACCTCTTCCTAGTATTCTTGTGTCTGGGAGTGTAAATACATATACATATAAGAAGCTCGCCTTGACACAGCAGTGTTTAACCGCCAGTCTGGAGATGGCTGAGCAGCCGATCACGGGGACTGAGACAGCGTCAGGGCCTTCTCTGCGGGACAACAGCCCCGAGGCTTGGGGCCCATCTGCCACCAGGCTTTGGAGAAGCTCGCACACCCCCTCTTGCTGACATGATGCTTGGGGACTGAAGCCAATGGGCACCGAGTTCTCAAAGCTCAGACTGTGGCATGGGAGATCGGCTTACATACCCCACAGACCGACCTGGGCATCTCTGAAGCAGCCACGTAGGTAGCAGAAAAAGCGACTTTTCAAATGCCCCGGCTAAATTCGTTGCATGCGGGCATTTCCCTTACAGCCGGGCTTCCTCAGCAAGGCCTCGTACTAACGGCCGCGCAAGCGAGCCCCCGCCGCCTCAGCGAAAGAGGGCCCTACGCAGCACATTCCACTCAGGCACCTACAGGGCAGGCACGCGGGACAGACATGGAAAGCACATTACGAGGAAAATTCGTTGTATGCGGGCATTTCCCCGACAGCCAGGCTTCCTCGGCCAGGCCACACGTTAATGGCCACCACACAGGCGAGCGCCCGGCACTCAGCAAAAGAGAGCTCTACGCAGGAGACTTCGCTCAGGTGCCTCGAGTGCAGGCACACAGGGCAGACACGGAAAGCATGTGGCAAGCTCAGTTTCAGCCTCCACGGCAATGACTTCAATGATTCCTTGAACGGGCCATCCTGCACTGGTTTCTTTCACTCACATAAGCTGAATCCAAAGCTGGCCTGCCTCCACTGCTGTTATTTCAGAGCATCTTGTTCTGCAACTGCCTGTGTGTCTAGTGCGAAGGCCTACTCGCGGCCCACGTACGCCTTCGAGATAAAGGGCGTACGTACAGAGTAAACACCGCCTTCTACGGCAGTGTTTACTCTTCTCCTTATCACCTGGGAGAACATGGCATGCAAGGCGAAAGCAGCCTGGTATTCTCTCAGGGAGGGTCTCCTCAGTGCGCGGTGAGTTGTTTCCCCAGCGAAGTCCGGCCCAAGGCTCTCCTGCAGCAGTTTCTGACACTTTACTACAAAGGCATCTTCAGGGCCTTTGCAATTCAGTGGATGAGGTGGCGGCTTCTTGCGTCCTCGGGGCCTAAGGCCCGCCCGGAGGACTACAAACCTGTGGAGAAAACGCACAAGCATGAGAGGCTGTCTTCTGTGCACTTGAATGCAGAAGTCTCTCAACACACGAACAGCACATCACACTAAACATCACACCGCACACGCACCGAGAACATGACTGCACACAACGCACATGAGCCACGGTTCCCAGAGTGAACACAACGCACACAGTGGGCCACACTGGCCAAGCTTGACCGTCCACCGTACACACATCACAAATTGCACTCACTAGTCCAAGAGCCAACCACACGCACAGACTGTCAAACGCAACGCCCCCCCACACAAACCCACATGCGGAACGCACACAAACCACAGCAAAAAGAACGCCGAAATCATGCAACACACATTTCACGCACTACACACATCGCTCCAGGCACACACGCAACATACAGCACACATCGCTCCAGGCACACACGCAACATACAGCACACAGAGGCTCGCGGAATGCGCAATGCCAAACACACAACATATACACAAAGGTATCCGTCATACATAACACACGATATCTCACTCAACTTGCAAAATGCACAGACCACAGAACAGAGTAGAATACACACAACACAAACGCAGATCACAGAACAACAAACACATCACACGGCACACACAGGCATCACACACAGAAAGTACTATCACAACTCATAGTAACACACCCCACACCCTGCATTAACAGTGCAACACACACATGACAACGCAACCACTACACACGCCACATAGAAAGCCACACGCAACGCACACTCAAGGAACAGCCGCAACACACACAAGAAAGCGCCCACCAACACACGTGCGTAGAGAACACACAGAACCTCTCAACACGCGCACAGCACAACACACACCGCAAACATGGCAGGGCATTAAAAGCACGCAATTCACGCAAATCACGCTTCAAGGAGTACACGCAGTGCGCACAATGAGGCACACAAACAAGCGCAACCACACACACGCACACACACAGACAACACATCTCACATCACACACATAACTCAACCGAACACACACACGACCTCTCAAACACAGCCAAGCACGAATCCCAATCACACACGCAAAACAGACACACCGCATACAAAAACAAGTGCAGTACACACACACACACACACACACACAACCAACGAAAACCCACGTAGCGCGCGTTTCACACACTACACATCACACACACAACCACGCACACACAACCCCACACTCATAGGCACGCACGGGCTGCACTATGCAACGCGCACACACACAAAACCCAAAACGTATCAGCACGAGCCACAAGACACATCAAAGCACATAACTGCTCACGACACCGCGCGAACGACATTTCACAGAGCACACACAATGAGGCACAGTCAACAAGCACAACCACACAGACAACCAATTTCAAATCACACACGTAACACACGCGCAACCACTCAAACACAACAACGCCTCAATCACAATCACAGACACAAAACGCGCAAAACCCTCTCCAATATGAAGGCAAAACACGTACCCAACAAGGAAGACAGCATACATTTCACGCACTGCACGCTGCCCACACAACCACGTAGAGACACGCCACCCAGATATCCTCGCACAAGAGCGCAAAACGGAACACGCACTACACAGAAACATGAAACACAACAGTCGCAAGAGACACACACCGGACACATCAAGGCACCTAACTGCCCACAATACACATGAAATTCATCGCACAGATGACATACTGCACGCACCATGCGACATGCTAAACAAGCACAACCGCACACGGTCAACACATCCCTCATCATGCGCACAACACAAACAGCCAAACATAACCGCAACCGCTTGGTGCTGCCTGCGTTTCACCTGCTGAACAGAACGCCCAAACGTCCTGCTTCCAGTGCTGGACAGAAAGCAACTTGCCCTGCCTCCTCCCCTGCGGCTGGGCAGAAGACCTCTTCCTAGTATTCTTGTGTCTGGGAGTGTAAATACATATACATATAAGAAGCTCGCCTTGACACAGCAGTGTTTAACCGCCAGTCTGGAGATGGCTGAGCAGCCGATCACGGGGACTGAGACAGCGTCAGGGCCTTCTCTGCGGGACAACAGCCCCGAGGCTTGGGGCCCATCTGCCACCAGGCTTTGGAGAAGCTCGCACACCCCCTCTTGCTGACATGATGCTTGGGGACTGAAGCCAATGGGCACCGAGTTCTCAAAGCTCAGACTGTGGCATGGGAGATCGGCTTACATACCCCACAGACCGACCTGGGCATCTCTGAAGCAGCCACGTAGGTAGCAGAAAAAGCGACTTTTCAAATGCCCCGGCTAAATTCGTTGCATGCGGGCATTTCCCTTACAGCCGGGCTTCCTCAGCAAGGCCTCGTACTAACGGCCGCGCAAGCGAGCCCCCGCCGCCTCAGCGAAAGAGGGCCCTACGCAGCACATTCCACTCAGGCACCTACAGGGCAGGCACGCGGGACAGACATGGAAAGCACATTACGAGGAAAATTCGTTGTATGCGGGCATTTCCCCGACAGCCAGGCTTCCTCGGCCAGGCCACACGTTAATGGCCACCACACAGGCGAGCGCCCGGCACTCAGCAAAAGAGAGCTCTACGCAGGAGACTTCGCTCAGGTGCCTCGAGTGCAGGCACACAGGGCAGACACGGAAAGCATGTGGCAAGCTCAGTTTCAGCCTCCACGGCAATGACTTCAATGATTCCTTGAACGGGCCATCCTGCACTGGTTTCTTTCACTCACATAAGCTGAATCCAAAGCTGGCCTGCCTCCACTGCTGTTATTTCAGAGCATCTTGTTCTGCAACTGCCTGTGTGTCTAGTGCGAAGGCCTACTCGCGGCCCACGTACGCCTTCGAGATAAAGGGCGTACGTACAGAGTAAACACCGCCTTCTACGGCAGTGTTTACTCTTCTCCTTATCACCTGGGAGAACATGGCATGCAAGGCGAAAGCAGCCTGGTATTCTCTCAGGGAGGGTCTCCTCAGTGCGCGGTGAGTTGTTTCCCCAGCGAAGTCCGGCCCAAGGCTCTCCTGCAGCAGTTTCTGACACTTTACTACAAAGGCATCTTCAGGGCCTTTGCAATTCAGTGGATGAGGTGGCGGCTTCTTGCGTCCTCGGGGCCTAAGGCCCGCCCGGAGGACTACAAACCTGTGGAGAAAACGCACAAGCATGAGAGGCTGTCTTCTGTGCACTTGAATGCAGAAGTCTCTCAACACACGAACAGCACATCACACTAAACATCACACCGCACACGCACCGAGAACATGACTGCACACAACGCACATGAGCCACGGTTCCCAGAGTGAACACAACGCACACAGTGGGCCACACTGGCCAAGCTTGACCGTCCACCGTACACACATCACAAATTGCACTCACTAGTCCAAGAGCCAACCACACGCACAGACTGTCAAACGCAACGCCCCCCCACACAAACCCACATGCGGAACGCACACAAACCACAGCAAAAAGAACGCCGAAATCATGCAACACACATTTCACGCACTACACACATCGCTCCAGGCACACACGCAACATACAGCACACATCGCTCCAGGCACACACGCAACATACAGCACACAGAGGCTCGCGGAATGCGCAATGCCAAACACACAACATATACACAAAGGTATCCGTCATACATAACACACGATATCTCACTCAACTTGCAAAATGCACAGACCACAGAACAGAGTAGAATACACACAACACAAACGCAGATCACAGAACAACAAACACATCACACGGCACACACAGGCATCACACACAGAAAGTACTATCACAACTCATAGTAACACACCCCACACCCTGCATTAACAGTGCAACACACACATGACAACGCAACCACTACACACGCCACATAGAAAGCCACACGCAACGCACACTCAAGGAACAGCCGCAACACACACAAGAAAGCGCCCACCAACACACGTGCGTAGAGAACACACAGAACCTCTCAACACGCGCACAGCACAACACACACCGCAAACATGGCAGGGCATTAAAAGCACGCAATTCACGCAAATCACGCTTCAAGGAGTACACGCAGTGCGCACAATGAGGCACACAAACAAGCGCAACCACACACACGCACACACACAGACAACACATCTCACATCACACACATAACTCAACCGAACACACACACGACCTCTCAAACACAGCCAAGCACGAATCCCAATCACACACGCAAAACAGACACACCGCATACAAAAACAAGTGCAGTACACACACACACACACACACACAACCAACGAAAACCCACGTAGCGCGCGTTTCACACACTACACATCACACACACAACCACGCACACACAACCCCACACTCATAGGCACGCACGGGCTGCACTATGCAACGCGCACACACACAAAACCCAAAACGTATCAGCACGAGCCACAAGACACATCAAAGCACATAACTGCTCACGACACCGCGCGAACGACATTTCACAGAGCACACACAATGAGGCACAGTCAACAAGCACAACCACACAGACAACCAATTTCAAATCACACACGTAACACACGCGCAACCACTCAAACACAACAACGCCTCAATCACAATCACAGACACAAAACGCGCAAAACCCTCTCCAATATGAAGGCAAAACACGTACCCAACAAGGAAGACAGCATACATTTCACGCACTGCACGCTGCCCACACAACCACGTAGAGACACGCCACCCAGATATCCTCGCACAAGAGCGCAAAACGGAACACGCACTACACAGAAACATGAAACACAACAGTCGCAAGAGACACACACCGGACACATCAAGGCACCTAACTGCCCACAATACACATGAAATTCATCGCACAGATGACATACTGCACGCACCATGCGACATGCTAAACAAGCACAACCGCACACGGTCAACACATCCCTCATCATGCGCACAACACAAACAGCCAAACATAACCGCAACCGCTTGGTGCTGCCTGCGTTTCACCTGCTGAACAGAACGCCCAAACGTCCTGCTTCCAGTGCTGGGCAGAAAGCAACTTGCCCTGCCTCCTCCCCTGCGGCTGGGCAGAAGACCTCTTCCTAGTATTCTTGTGTCTGGGAGTGTAAATACATATACATATAAGAAGCTCGCCTTGACACAGCAGTGTTTAACCGCCAGTCTGGAGATGGCTGAGCAGCCGATCACGGGGACTGAGACAGCGTCAGGGCCTTCTCTGCGGGACAACAGCCCCGAGGCTTGGGGCCCATCTGCCACCAGGCTTTGGAGAAGCTCGCACACCCCCTCTTGCTGACATGATGCTTGGGGACTGAAGCCAATGGGCACCGAGTTCTCAAAGCTCAGACTGTGGCATGGGAGATCGGCTTACATACCCCACAGACCGACCTGGGCATCTCTGAAGCAGCCACGTAGGTAGCAGAAAAAGCGACTTTTCAAATGCCCCGGCTAAATTCGTTGCATGCGGGCATTTCCCTTACAGCCGGGCTTCCTCAGCAAGGCCTCGTACTAACGGCCGCGCAAGCGAGCCCCCGCCGCCTCAGCGAAAGAGGGCCCTACGCAGCACATTCCACTCAGGCACCTACAGGGCAGGCACGCGGGACAGACATGGAAAGCACATTACGAGGAAAATTCGTTGTATGCGGGCATTTCCCCGACAGCCAGGCTTCCTCGGCCAGGCCACACGTTAATGGCCACCACACAGGCGAGCGCCCGGCACTCAGCAAAAGAGAGCTCTACGCAGGAGACTTCGCTCAGGTGCCTCGAGTGCAGGCACACAGGGCAGACACGGAAAGCATGTGGCAAGCTCAGTTTCAGCCTCCACGGCAATGACTTCAATGATTCCTTGAACGGGCCATCCTGCACTGGTTTCTTTCACTCACATAAGCTGAATCCAAAGCTGGCCTGCCTCCACTGCTGTTATTTCAGAGCATCTTGTTCTGCAACTGCCTGTGTGTCTAGTGCGAAGGCCTACTCGCGGCCCACGTACGCCTTCGAGATAAAGGGCGTACGTACAGAGTAAACACCGCCTTCTACGGCAGTGTTTACTCTTCTCCTTATCACCTGGGAGAACATGGCATGCAAGGCGAAAGCAGCCTGGTATTCTCTCAGGGAGGGTCTCCTCAGTGCGCGGTGAGTTGTTTCCCCAGCGAAGTCCGGCCCAAGGCTCTCCTGCAGCAGTTTCTGACACTTTACTACAAAGGCATCTTCAGGGCCTTTGCAATTCAGTGGATGAGGTGGCGGCTTCTTGCGTCCTCGGGGCCTAAGGCCCGCCCGGAGGACTACAAACCTGTGGAGAAAACGCACAAGCATGAGAGGCTGTCTTCTGTGCACTTGAATGCAGAAGTCTCTCAACACACGAACAGCACATCACACTAAACATCACACCGCACACGCACCGAGAACATGACTGCACACAACGCACATGAGCCACGGTTCCCAGAGTGAACACAACGCACACAGTGGGCCACACTGGCCAAGCTTGACCGTCCACCGTACACACATCACAAATTGCACTCACTAGTCCAAGAGCCAACCACACGCACAGACTGTCAAACGCAACGCCCCCCCACACAAACCCACATGCGGAACGCACACAAACCACAGCAAAAAGAACGCCGAAATCATGCAACACACATTTCACGCACTACACACATCGCTCCAGGCACACACGCAACATACAGCACACATCGCTCCAGGCACACACGCAACATACAGCACACAGAGGCTCGCGGAATGCGCAATGCCAAACACACAACATATACACAAAGGTATCCGTCATACATAACACACGATATCTCACTCAACTTGCAAAATGCACAGACCACAGAACAGAGTAGAATACACACAACACAAACGCAGATCACAGAACAACAAACACATCACACGGCACACACAGGCATCACACACAGAAAGTACTATCACAACTCATAGTAACACACCCCACACCCTGCATTAACAGTGCAACACACACATGACAACGCAACCACTACACACGCCACATAGAAAGCCACACGCAACGCACACTCAAGGAACAGCCGCAACACACACAAGAAAGCGCCCACCAACACACGTGCGTAGAGAACACACAGAACCTCTCAACACGCGCACAGCACAACACACACCGCAAACATGGCAGGGCATTAAAAGCACGCAATTCACGCAAATCACGCTTCAAGGAGTACACGCAGTGCGCACAATGAGGCACACAAACAAGCGCAACCACACACACGCACACACACAGACAACACATCTCACATCACACACATAACTCAACCGAACACACACACGACCTCTCAAACACAGCCAAGCACGAATCCCAATCACACACGCAAAACAGACACACCGCATACAAAAACAAGTGCAGTACACACACACACACACACACACAACCAACGAAAACCCACGTAGCGCGCGTTTCACACACTACACATCACACACACAACCACGCACACACAACCCCACACTCATAGGCACGCACGGGCTGCACTATGCAACGCGCACACACACAAAACCCAAAACGTATCAGCACGAGCCACAAGACACATCAAAGCACATAACTGCTCACGACACCGCGCGAACGACATTTCACAGAGCACACACAATGAGGCACAGTCAACAAGCACAACCACACAGACAACCAATTTCAAATCACACACGTAACACACGCGCAACCACTCAAACACAACAACGCCTCAATCACAATCACAGACACAAAACGCGCAAAACCCTCTCCAATATGAAGGCAAAACACGTACCCAACAAGGAAGACAGCATACATTTCACGCACTGCACGCTGCCCACACAACCACGTAGAGACACGCCACCCAGATATCCTCGCACAAGAGCGCAAAACGGAACACGCACTACACAGAAACATGAAACACAACAGTCGCAAGAGACACACACCGGACACATCAAGGCACCTAACTGCCCACAATACACATGAAATTCATCGCACAGATGACATACTGCACGCACCATGCGACATGCTAAACAAGCACAACCGCACACGGTCAACACATCCCTCATCATGCGCACAACACAAACAGCCAAACATAACCGCAACCGCTTGGTGCTGCCTGCGTTTCACCTGCTGAACAGAACGCCCAAACGTCCTGCTTCCAGTGCTGGGCAGAAAGCAACTTGCCCTGCCTCCTCCCCTGCGGCTGGGCAGAAGACCTCTTCCTAGTATTCTTGTGTCTGGGAGTGTAAATACATATACATATAAGAAGCTCGCCTTGACACAGCAGTGTTTAACCGCCAGTCTGGAGATGGCTGAGCAGCCGATCACGGGGACTGAGACAGCGTCAGGGCCTTCTCTGCGGGACAACAGCCCCGAGGCTTGGGGCCCATCTGCCACCAGGCTTTGGAGAAGCTCGCACACCCCCTCTTGCTGACATGATGCTTGGGGACTGAAGCCAATGGGCACCGAGTTCTCAAAGCTCAGACTGTGGCATGGGAGATCGGCTTACATACCCCACAGACCGACCTGGGCATCTCTGAAGCAGCCACGTAGGTAGCAGAAAAAGCGACTTTTCAAATGCCCCGGCTAAATTCGTTGCATGCGGGCATTTCCCTTACAGCCGGGCTTCCTCAGCAAGGCCTCGTACTAACGGCCGCGCAAGCGAGCCCCCGCCGCCTCAGCGAAAGAGGGCCCTACGCAGCACATTCCACTCAGGCACCTACAGGGCAGGCACGCGGGACAGACATGGAAAGCACATTACGAGGAAAATTCGTTGTATGCGGGCATTTCCCCGACAGCCAGGCTTCCTCGGCCAGGCCACACGTTAATGGCCACCACACAGGCGAGCGCCCGGCACTCAGCAAAAGAGAGCTCTACGCAGGAGACTTCGCTCAGGTGCCTCGAGTGCAGGCACACAGGGCAGACACGGAAAGCATGTGGCAAGCTCAGTTTCAGCCTCCACGGCAATGACTTCAATGATTCCTTGAACGGGCCATCCTGCACTGGTTTCTTTCACTCACATAAGCTGAATCCAAAGCTGGCCTGCCTCCACTGCTGTTATTTCAGAGCATCTTGTTCTGCAACTGCCTGTGTGTCTAGTGCGAAGGCCTACTCGCGGCCCACGTACGCCTTCGAGATAAAGGGCGTACGTACAGAGTAAACACCGCCTTCTACGGCAGTGTTTACTCTTCTCCTTATCACCTGGGAGAACATGGCATGCAAGGCGAAAGCAGCCTGGTATTCTCTCAGGGAGGGTCTCCTCAGTGCGCGGTGAGTTGTTTCCCCAGCGAAGTCCGGCCCAAGGCTCTCCTGCAGCAGTTTCTGACACTTTACTACAAAGGCATCTTCAGGGCCTTTGCAATTCAGTGGATGAGGTGGCGGCTTCTTGCGTCCTCGGGGCCTAAGGCCCGCCCGGAGGACTACAAACCTGTGGAGAAAACGCACAAGCATGAGAGGCTGTCTTCTGTGCACTTGAATGCAGAAGTCTCTCAACACACGAACAGCACATCACACTAAACATCACACCGCACACGCACCGAGAACATGACTGCACACAACGCACATGAGCCACGGTTCCCAGAGTGAACACAACGCACACAGTGGGCCACACTGGCCAAGCTTGACCGTCCACCGTACACACATCACAAATTGCACTCACTAGTCCAAGAGCCAACCACACGCACAGACTGTCAAACGCAACGCCCCCCCACACAAACCCACATGCGGAACGCACACAAACCACAGCAAAAAGAACGCCGAAATCATGCAACACACATTTCACGCACTACACACATCGCTCCAGGCACACACGCAACATACAGCACACATCGCTCCAGGCACACACGCAACATACAGCACACAGAGGCTCGCGGAATGCGCAATGCCAAACACACAACATATACACAAAGGTATCCGTCATACATAACACACGATATCTCACTCAACTTGCAAAATGCACAGACCACAGAACAGAGTAGAATACACACAACACAAACGCAGATCACAGAACAACAAACACATCACACGGCACACACAGGCATCACACACAGAAAGTACTATCACAACTCATAGTAACACACCCCACACCCTGCATTAACAGTGCAACACACACATGACAACGCAACCACTACACACGCCACATAGAAAGCCACACGCAACGCACACTCAAGGAACAGCCGCAACACACACAAGAAAGCGCCCACCAACACACGTGCGTAGAGAACACACAGAACCTCTCAACACGCGCACAGCACAACACACACCGCAAACATGGCAGGGCATTAAAAGCACGCAATTCACGCAAATCACGCTTCAAGGAGTACACGCAGTGCGCACAATGAGGCACACAAACAAGCGCAACCACACACACGCACACACACAGACAACACATCTCACATCACACACATAACTCAACCGAACACACACACGACCTCTCAAACACAGCCAAGCACGAATCCCAATCACACACGCAAAACAGACACACCGCATACAAAAACAAGTGCAGTACACACACACACACACACACAACCAACGAAAACCCACGTAGCGCGCGTTTCACACACTACACATCACACACACAACCACGCACACACAACCCCACACTCATAGGCACGCACGGGCTGCACTATGCAACGCGCACACACACAAAACCCAAAACGTATCAGCACGAGCCACAAGACACATCAAAGCACATAACTGCTCACGACACCGCGCGAACGACATTTCACAGAGCACACACAATGAGGCACAGTCAACAAGCACAACCACACAGACAACCAATTTCAAATCACACACGTAACACACGCGCAACCACTCAAACACAACAACGCCTCAATCACAATCACAGACACAAAACGCGCAAAACCCTCTCCAATATGAAGGCAAAACACGTACCCAACAAGGAAGACAGCATACATTTCACGCACTGCACGCTGCCCACACAACCACGTAGAGACACGCCACCCAGATATCCTCGCACAAGAGCGCAAAACGGAACACGCACTACACAGAAACATGAAACACAACAGTCGCAAGAGACACACACCGGACACATCAAGGCACCTAACTGCCCACAATACACATGAAATTCATCGCACAGATGACATACTGCACGCACCATGCGACATGCTAAACAAGCACAACCGCACACGGTCAACACATCCCTCATCATGCGCACAACACAAACAGCCAAACATAACCGCAACCGCTTGGTGCTGCCTGCGTTTCACCTGCTGAACAGAACGCCCAAACGTCCTGCTTCCAGTGCTGGGCAGAAAGCAACTTGCCCTGCCTCCTCCCCTGCGGCTGGGCAGAAGACCTCTTCCTAGTATTCTTGTGTCTGGGAGTGTAAATACATATACATATAAGAAGCTCGCCTTGACACAGCAGTGTTTAACCGCCAGTCTGGAGATGGCTGAGCAGCCGATCACGGGGACTGAGACAGCGTCAGGGCCTTCTCTGCGGGACAACAGCCCCGAGGCTTGGGGCCCATCTGCCACCAGGCTTTGGAGAAGCTCGCACACCCCCTCTTGCTGACATGATGCTTGGGGACTGAAGCCAATGGGCACCGAGTTCTCAAAGCTCAGACTGTGGCATGGGAGATCGGCTTACATACCCCACAGACCGACCTGGGCATCTCTGAAGCAGCCACGTAGGTAGCAGAAAAAGCGACTTTTCAAATGCCCCGGCTAAATTCGTTGCATGCGGGCATTTCCCTTACAGCCGGGCTTCCTCAGCAAGGCCTCGTACTAACGGCCGCGCAAGCGAGCCCCCGCCGCCTCAGCGAAAGAGGGCCCTACGCAGCACATTCCACTCAGGCACCTACAGGGCAGGCACGCGGGACAGACATGGAAAGCACATTACGAGGAAAATTCGTTGTATGCGGGCATTTCCCCGACAGCCAGGCTTCCTCGGCCAGGCCACACGTTAATGGCCACCACACAGGCGAGCGCCCGGCACTCAGCAAAAGAGAGCTCTACGCAGGAGACTTCGCTCAGGTGCCTCGAGTGCAGGCACACAGGGCAGACACGGAAAGCATGTGGCAAGCTCAGTTTCAGCCTCCACGGCAATGACTTCAATGATTCCTTGAACGGGCCATCCTGCACTGGTTTCTTTCACTCACATAAGCTGAATCCAAAGCTGGCCTGCCTCCACTGCTGTTATTTCAGAGCATCTTGTTCTGCAACTGCCTGTGTGTCTAGTGCGAAGGCCTACTCGCGGCCCACGTACGCCTTCGAGATAAAGGGCGTACGTACAGAGTAAACACCGCCTTCTACGGCAGTGTTTACTCTTCTCCTTATCACCTGGGAGAACATGGCATGCAAGGCGAAAGCAGCCTGGTATTCTCTCAGGGAGGGTCTCCTCAGTGCGCGGTGAGTTGTTTCCCCAGCGAAGTCCGGCCCAAGGCTCTCCTGCAGCAGTTTCTGACACTTTACTACAAAGGCATCTTCAGGGCCTTTGCAATTCAGTGGATGAGGTGGCGGCTTCTTGCGTCCTCGGGGCCTAAGGCCCGCCCGGAGGACTACAAACCTGTGGAGAAAACGCACAAGCATGAGAGGCTGTCTTCTGTGCACTTGAATGCAGAAGTCTCTCAACACACGAACAGCACATCACACTAAACATCACACCGCACACGCACCGAGAACATGACTGCACACAACGCACATGAGCCACGGTTCCCAGAGTGAACACAACGCACACAGTGGGCCACACTGGCCAAGCTTGACCGTCCACCGTACACACATCACAAATTGCACTCACTAGTCCAAGAGCCAACCACACGCACAGACTGTCAAACGCAACGCCCCCCCACACAAACCCACATGCGGAACGCACACAAACCACAGCAAAAAGAACGCCGAAATCATGCAACACACATTTCACGCACTACACACATCGCTCCAGGCACACACGCAACATACAGCACACATCGCTCCAGGCACACACGCAACATACAGCACACAGAGGCTCGCGGAATGCGCAATGCCAAACACACAACATATACACAAAGGTATCCGTCATACATAACACACGATATCTCACTCAACTTGCAAAATGCACAGACCACAGAACAGAGTAGAATACACACAACACAAACGCAGATCACAGAACAACAAACACATCACACGGCACACACAGGCATCACACACAGAAAGTACTATCACAACTCATAGTAACACACCCCACACCCTGCATTAACAGTGCAACACACACATGACAACGCAACCACTACACACGCCACATAGAAAGCCACACGCAACGCACACTCAAGGAACAGCCGCAACACACACAAGAAAGCGCCCACCAACACACGTGCGTAGAGAACACACAGAACCTCTCAACACGCGCACAGCACAACACACACCGCAAACATGGCAGGGCATTAAAAGCACGCAATTCACGCAAATCACGCTTCAAGGAGTACACGCAGTGCGCACAATGAGGCACACAAACAAGCGCAACCACACACACGCACACACACAGACAACACATCTCACATCACACACATAACTCAACCGAACACACACACGACCTCTCAAACACAGCCAAGCACGAATCCCAATCACACACGCAAAACAGACACACCGCATACAAAAACAAGTGCAGTACACACACACACACACACACACAACCAACGAAAACCCACGTAGCGCGCGTTTCACACACTACACATCACACACACAACCACGCACACACAACCCCACACTCATAGGCACGCACGGGCTGCACTATGCAACGCGCACACACACAAAACCCAAAACGTATCAGCACGAGCCACAAGACACATCAAAGCACATAACTGCTCACGACACCGCGCGAACGACATTTCACAGAGCACACACAATGAGGCACAGTCAACAAGCACAACCACACAGACAACCAATTTCAAATCACACACGTAACACACGCGCAACCACTCAAACACAACAACGCCTCAATCACAATCACAGACACAAAACGCGCAAAACCCTCTCCAATATGAAGGCAAAACACGTACCCAACAAGGAAGACAGCATACATTTCACGCACTGCACGCTGCCCACACAACCACGTAGAGACACGCCACCCAGATATCCTCGCACAAGAGCGCAAAACGGAACACGCACTACACAGAAACATGAAACACAACAGTCGCAAGAGACACACACCGGACACATCAAGGCACCTAACTGCCCACAATACACATGAAATTCATCGCACAGATGACATACTGCACGCACCATGCGACATGCTAAACAAGCACAACCGCACACGGTCAACACATCCCTCATCATGCGCACAACACAAACAGCCAAACATAACCGCAACCGCTTGGTGCTGCCTGCGTTTCACCTGCTGAACAGAACGCCCAAACGTCCTGCTTCCAGTGCTGGGCAGAAAGCAACTTGCCCTGCCTCCTCCCCTGCGGCTGGGCAGAAGACCTCTTCCTAGTATTCTTGTGTCTGGGAGTGTAAATACATATACATATAAGAAGCTCGCCTTGACACAGCAGTGTTTAACCGCCAGTCTGGAGATGGCTGAGCAGCCGATCACGGGGACTGAGACAGCGTCAGGGCCTTCTCTGCGGGACAACAGCCCCGAGGCTTGGGGCCCATCTGCCACCAGGCTTTGGAGAAGCTCGCACACCCCCTCTTGCTGACATGATGCTTGGGGACTGAAGCCAATGGGCACCGAGTTCTCAAAGCTCAGACTGTGGCATGGGAGATCGGCTTACATACCCCACAGACCGACCTGGGCATCTCTGAAGCAGCCACGTAGGTAGCAGAAAAAGCGACTTTTCAAATGCCCCGGCTAAATTCGTTGCATGCGGGCATTTCCCTTACAGCCGGGCTTCCTCAGCAAGGCCTCGTACTAACGGCCGCGCAAGCGAGCCCCCGCCGCCTCAGCGAAAGAGGGCCCTACGCAGCACATTCCACTCAGGCACCTACAGGGCAGGCACGCGGGACAGACATGGAAAGCACATTACGAGGAAAATTCGTTGTATGCGGGCATTTCCCCGACAGCCAGGCTTCCTCGGCCAGGCCACACGTTAATGGCCACCACACAGGCGAGCGCCCGGCACTCAGCAAAAGAGAGCTCTACGCAGGAGACTTCGCTCAGGTGCCTCGAGTGCAGGCACACAGGGCAGACACGGAAAGCATGTGGCAAGCTCAGTTTCAGCCTCCACGGCAATGACTTCAATGATTCCTTGAACGGGCCATCCTGCACTGGTTTCTTTCACTCACATAAGCTGAATCCAAAGCTGGCCTGCCTCCACTGCTGTTATTTCAGAGCATCTTGTTCTGCAACTGCCTGTGTGTCTAGTGCGAAGGCCTACTCGCGGCCCACGTACGCCTTCGAGATAAAGGGCGTACGTACAGAGTAAACACCGCCTTCTACGGCAGTGTTTACTCTTCTCCTTATCACCTGGGAGAACATGGCATGCAAGGCGAAAGCAGCCTGGTATTCTCTCAGGGAGGGTCTCCTCAGTGCGCGGTGAGTTGTTTCCCCAGCGAAGTCCGGCCCAAGGCTCTCCTGCAGCAGTTTCTGACACTTTACTACAAAGGCATCTTCAGGGCCTTTGCAATTCAGTGGATGAGGTGGCGGCTTCTTGCGTCCTCGGGGCCTAAGGCCCGCCCGGAGGACTACAAACCTGTGGAGAAAACGCACAAGCATGAGAGGCTGTCTTCTGTGCACTTGAATGCAGAAGTCTCTCAACACACGAACAGCACATCACACTAAACATCACACCGCACACGCACCGAGAACATGACTGCACACAACGCACATGAGCCACGGTTCCCAGAGTGAACACAACGCACACAGTGGGCCACACTGGCCAAGCTTGACCGTCCACCGTACACACATCACAAATTGCACTCACTAGTCCAAGAGCCAACCACACGCACAGACTGTCAAACGCAACGCCCCCCCACACAAACCCACATGCGGAACGCACACAAACCACAGCAAAAAGAACGCCGAAATCATGCAACACACATTTCACGCACTACACACATCGCTCCAGGCACACACGCAACATACAGCACACATCGCTCCAGGCACACACGCAACATACAGCACACAGAGGCTCGCGGAATGCGCAATGCCAAACACACAACATATACACAAAGGTATCCGTCATACATAACACACGATATCTCACTCAACTTGCAAAATGCACAGACCACAGAACAGAGTAGAATACACACAACACAAACGCAGATCACAGAACAACAAACACATCACACGGCACACACAGGCATCACACACAGAAAGTACTATCACAACTCATAGTAACACACCCCACACCCTGCATTAACAGTGCAACACACACATGACAACGCAACCACTACACACGCCACATAGAAAGCCACACGCAACGCACACTCAAGGAACAGCCGCAACACACACAAGAAAGCGCCCACCAACACACGTGCGTAGAGAACACACAGAACCTCTCAACACGCGCACAGCACAACACACACCGCAAACATGGCAGGGCATTAAAAGCACGCAATTCACGCAAATCACGCTTCAAGGAGTACACGCAGTGCGCACAATGAGGCACACAAACAAGCGCAACCACACACACGCACACACACAGACAACACATCTCACATCACACACATAACTCAACCGAACACACACACGACCTCTCAAACACAGCCAAGCACGAATCCCAATCACACACGCAAAACAGACACACCGCATACAAAAACAAGTGCAGTACACACACACACACACACACACACAACCAACGAAAACCCACGTAGCGCGCGTTTCACACACTACACATCACACACACAACCACGCACACACAACCCCACACTCATAGGCACGCACGGGCTGCACTATGCAACGCGCACACACACAAAACCCAAAACGTATCAGCACGAGCCACAAGACACATCAAAGCACATAACTGCTCACGACACCGCGCGAACGACATTTCACAGAGCACACACAATGAGGCACAGTCAACAAGCACAACCACACAGACAACCAATTTCAAATCACACACGTAACACACGCGCAACCACTCAAACACAACAACGCCTCAATCACAATCACAGACACAAAACGCGCAAAACCCTCTCCAATATGAAGGCAAAACACGTACCCAACAAGGAAGACAGCATACATTTCACGCACTGCACGCTGCCCACACAACCACGTAGAGACACGCCACCCAGATATCCTCGCACAAGAGCGCAAAACGGAACACGCACTACACAGAAACATGAAACACAACAGTCGCAAGAGACACACACCGGACACATCAAGGCACCTAACTGCCCACAATACACATGAAATTCATCGCACAGATGACATACTGCACGCACCATGCGACATGCTAAACAAGCACAACCGCACACGGTCAACACATCCCTCATCATGCGCACAACACAAACAGCCAAACATAACCGCAACCGCTTGGTGCTGCCTGCGTTTCACCTGCTGAACAGAACGCCCAAACGTCCTGCTTCCAGTGCTGGGCAGAAAGCAACTTGCCCTGCCTCCTCCCCTGCGGCTGGGCAGAAGACCTCTTCCTAGTATTCTTGTGTCTGGGAGTGTAAATACATATACATATAAGAAGCTCGCCTTGACACAGCAGTGTTTAACCGCCAGTCTGGAGATGGCTGAGCAGCCGATCACGGGGACTGAGACAGCGTCAGGGCCTTCTCTGCGGGACAACAGCCCCGAGGCTTGGGGCCCATCTGCCACCAGGCTTTGGAGAAGCTCGCACACCCCCTCTTGCTGACATGATGCTTGGGGACTGAAGCCAATGGGCACCGAGTTCTCAAAGCTCAGACTGTGGCATGGGAGATCGGCTTACATACCCCACAGACCGACCTGGGCATCTCTGAAGCAGCCACGTAGGTAGCAGAAAAAGCGACTTTTCAAATGCCCCGGCTAAATTCGTTGCATGCGGGCATTTCCCTTACAGCCGGGCTTCCTCAGCAAGGCCTCGTACTAACGGCCGCGCAAGCGAGCCCCCGCCGCCTCAGCGAAAGAGGGCCCTACGCAGCACATTCCACTCAGGCACCTACAGGGCAGGCACGCGGGACAGACATGGAAAGCACATTACGAGGAAAATTCGTTGTATGCGGGCATTTCCCCGACAGCCAGGCTTCCTCGGCCAGGCCACACGTTAATGGCCACCACACAGGCGAGCGCCCGGCACTCAGCAAAAGAGAGCTCTACGCAGGAGACTTCGCTCAGGTGCCTCGAGTGCAGGCACACAGGGCAGACACGGAAAGCATGTGGCAAGCTCAGTTTCAGCCTCCACGGCAATGACTTCAATGATTCCTTGAACGGGCCATCCTGCACTGGTTTCTTTCACTCACATAAGCTGAATCCAAAGCTGGCCTGCCTCCACTGCTGTTATTTCAGAGCATCTTGTTCTGCAACTGCCTGTGTGTCTAGTGCGAAGGCCTACTCGCGGCCCACGTACGCCTTCGAGATAAAGGGCGTACGTACAGAGTAAACACCGCCTTCTACGGCAGTGTTTACTCTTCTCCTTATCACCTGGGAGAACATGGCATGCAAGGCGAAAGCAGCCTGGTATTCTCTCAGGGAGGGTCTCCTCAGTGCGCGGTGAGTTGTTTCCCCAGCGAAGTCCGGCCCAAGGCTCTCCTGCAGCAGTTTCTGACACTTTACTACAAAGGCATCTTCAGGGCCTTTGCAATTCAGTGGATGAGGTGGCGGCTTCTTGCGTCCTCGGGGCCTAAGGCCCGCCCGGAGGACTACAAACCTGTGGAGAAAACGCACAAGCATGAGAGGCTGTCTTCTGTGCACTTGAATGCAGAAGTCTCTCAACACACGAACAGCACATCACACTAAACATCACACCGCACACGCACCGAGAACATGACTGCACACAACGCACATGAGCCACGGTTCCCAGAGTGAACACAACGCACACAGTGGGCCACACTGGCCAAGCTTGACCGTCCACCGTACACACATCACAAATTGCACTCACTAGTCCAAGAGCCAACCACACGCACAGACTGTCAAACGCAACGCCCCCCCACACAAACCCACATGCGGAACGCACACAAACCACAGCAAAAAGAACGCCGAAATCATGCAACACACATTTCACGCACTACACACATCGCTCCAGGCACACACGCAACATACAGCACACATCGCTCCAGGCACACACGCAACATACAGCACACAGAGGCTCGCGGAATGCGCAATGCCAAACACACAACATATACACAAAGGTATCCGTCATACATAACACACGATATCTCACTCAACTTGCAAAATGCACAGACCACAGAACAGAGTAGAATACACACAACACAAACGCAGATCACAGAACAACAAACACATCACACGGCACACACAGGCATCACACACAGAAAGTACTATCACAACTCATAGTAACACACCCCACACCCTGCATTAACAGTGCAACACACACATGACAACGCAACCACTACACACGCCACATAGAAAGCCACACGCAACGCACACTCAAGGAACAGCCGCAACACACACAAGAAAGCGCCCACCAACACACGTGCGTAGAGAACACACAGAACCTCTCAACACGCGCACAGCACAACACACACCGCAAACATGGCAGGGCATTAAAAGCACGCAATTCACGCAAATCACGCTTCAAGGAGTACACGCAGTGCGCACAATGAGGCACACAAACAAGCGCAACCACACACACGCACACACACAGACAACACATCTCACATCACACACATAACTCAACCGAACACACACACGACCTCTCAAACACAGCCAAGCACGAATCCCAATCACACACGCAAAACAGACACACCGCATACAAAAACAAGTGCAGTACACACACACACACACACACACAACCAACGAAAACCCACGTAGCGCGCGTTTCACACACTACACATCACACACACAACCACGCACACACAACCCCACACTCATAGGCACGCACGGGCTGCACTATGCAACGCGCACACACACAAAACCCAAAACGTATCAGCACGAGCCACAAGACACATCAAAGCACATAACTGCTCACGACACCGCGCGAACGACATTTCACAGAGCACACACAATGAGGCACAGTCAACAAGCACAACCACACAGACAACCAATTTCAAATCACACACGTAACACACGCGCAACCACTCAAACACAACAACGCCTCAATCACAATCACAGACACAAAACGCGCAAAACCCTCTCCAATATGAAGGCAAAACACGTACCCAACAAGGAAGACAGCATACATTTCACGCACTGCACGCTGCCCACACAACCACGTAGAGACACGCCACCCAGATATCCTCGCACAAGAGCGCAAAACGGAACACGCACTACACAGAAACATGAAACACAACAGTCGCAAGAGACACACACCGGACACATCAAGGCACCTAACTGCCCACAATACACATGAAATTCATCGCACAGATGACATACTGCACGCACCATGCGACATGCTAAACAAGCACAACCGCACACGGTCAACACATCCCTCATCATGCGCACAACACAAACAGCCAAACATAACCGCAACCGCTTGGTGCTGCCTGCGTTTCACCTGCTGAACAGAACGCCCAAACGTCCTGCTTCCAGTGCTGGGCAGAAAGCAACTTGCCCTGCCTCCTCCCCTGCGGCTGGGCAGAAGACCTCTTCCTAGTATTCTTGTGTCTGGGAGTGTAAATACATATACATATAAGAAGCTCGCCTTGACACAGCAGTGTTTAACCGCCAGTCTGGAGATGGCTGAGCAGCCGATCACGGGGACTGAGACAGCGTCAGGGCCTTCTCTGCGGGACAACAGCCCCGAGGCTTGGGGCCCATCTGCCACCAGGCTTTGGAGAAGCTCGCACACCCCCTCTTGCTGACATGATGCTTGGGGACTGAAGCCAATGGGCACCGAGTTCTCAAAGCTCAGACTGTGGCATGGGAGATCGGCTTACATACCCCACAGACCGACCTGGGCATCTCTGAAGCAGCCACGTAGGTAGCAGAAAAAGCGACTTTTCAAATGCCCCGGCTAAATTCGTTGCATGCGGGCATTTCCCTTACAGCCGGGCTTCCTCAGCAAGGCCTCGTACTAACGGCCGCGCAAGCGAGCCCCCGCCGCCTCAGCGAAAGAGGGCCCTACGCAGCACATTCCACTCAGGCACCTACAGGGCAGGCACGCGGGACAGACATGGAAAGCACATTACGAGGAAAATTCGTTGTATGCGGGCATTTCCCCGACAGCCAGGCTTCCTCGGCCAGGCCACACGTTAATGGCCACCACACAGGCGAGCGCCCGGCACTCAGCAAAAGAGAGCTCTACGCAGGAGACTTCGCTCAGGTGCCTCGAGTGCAGGCACACAGGGCAGACACGGAAAGCATGTGGCAAGCTCAGTTTCAGCCTCCACGGCAATGACTTCAATGATTCCTTGAACGGGCCATCCTGCACTGGTTTCTTTCACTCACATAAGCTGAATCCAAAGCTGGCCTGCCTCCACTGCTGTTATTTCAGAGCATCTTGTTCTGCAACTGCCTGTGTGTCTAGTGCGAAGGCCTACTCGCGGCCCACGTACGCCTTCGAGATAAAGGGCGTACGTACAGAGTAAACACCGCCTTCTACGGCAGTGTTTACTCTTCTCCTTATCACCTGGGAGAACATGGCATGCAAGGCGAAAGCAGCCTGGTATTCTCTCAGGGAGGGTCTCCTCAGTGCGCGGTGAGTTGTTTCCCCAGCGAAGTCCGGCCCAAGGCTCTCCTGCAGCAGTTTCTGACACTTTACTACAAAGGCATCTTCAGGGCCTTTGCAATTCAATGGATGAGGTGGCGGCTTCTTGCGTCCTCGGGGCCTAAGGCCCGCCCGGAGGACTACAAACCTGTGGAGAAAACGCACAAGCATGAGAGGCTGTCTTCTGTGCACTTGAATGCAGAAGTCTCTCAACACACGAACAGCACATCACACTAAACATCACACCGCACACGCACCGAGAACATGACTGCACACAACGCACATGAGCCACGGTTCCCAGAGTGAACACAACGCACACAGTGGGCCACACTGGCCAAGCTTGACCGTCCACCGTACACACATCACAAATTGCACTCACTAGTCCAAGAGCCAACCACACGCACAGACTGTCAAACGCAACGCCCCCCCACACAAACCCACATGCGGAACGCACACAAACCACAGCAAAAAGAACGCCGAAATCATGCAACACACATTTCACGCACTACACACATCGCTCCAGGCACACACGCAACATACAGCACACATCGCTCCAGGCACACACGCAACATACAGCACACAGAGGCTCGCGGAATGCGCAATGCCAAACACACAACATATACACAAAGGTATCCGTCATACATAACACACGATATCTCACTCAACTTGCAAAATGCACAGACCACAGAACAGAGTAGAATACACACAACACAAACGCAGATCACAGAACAACAAACACATCACACGGCACACACAGGCATCACACACAGAAAGTACTATCACAACTCATAGTAACACACCCCACACCCTGCATTAACAGTGCAACACACACATGACAACGCAACCACTACACACGCCACATAGAAAGCCACACGCAACGCACACTCAAGGAACAGCCGCAACACACACAAGAAAGCGCCCACCAACACACGTGCGTAGAGAACACACAGAACCTCTCAACACGCGCACAGCACAACACACACCGCAAACATGGCAGGGCATTAAAAGCACGCAATTCACGCAAATCACGCTTCAAGGAGTACACGCAGTGCGCACAATGAGGCACACAAACAAGCGCAACCACACACACGCACACACACAGACAACACATCTCACATCACACACATAACTCAACCGAACACACACACGACCTCTCAAACACAGCCAAGCACGAATCCCAATCACACACGCAAAACAGACACACCGCATACAAAAACAAGTGCAGTACACACACACACACACACACACACAACCAACGAAAACCCACGTAGCGCGCGTTTCACACACTACACATCACACACACAACCACGCACACACAACCCCACACTCATAGGCACGCACGGGCTGCACTATGCAACGCGCACACACACAAAACCCAAAACGTATCAGCACGAGCCACAAGACACATCAAAGCACATAACTGCTCACGACACCGCGCGAACGACATTTCACAGAGCACACACAATGAGGCACAGTCAACAAGCACAACCACACAGACAACCAATTTCAAATCACACACGTAACACACGCGCAACCACTCAAACACAACAACGCCTCAATCACAATCACAGACACAAAACGCGCAAAACCCTCTCCAATATGAAGGCAAAACACGTACCCAACAAGGAAGACAGCATACATTTCACGCACTGCACGCTGCCCACACAACCACGTAGAGACACGCCACCCAGATATCCTCGCACAAGAGCGCAAAACGGAACACGCACTACACAGAAACATGAAACACAACAGTCGCAAGAGACACACACCGGACACATCAAGGCACCTAACTGCCCACAATACACATGAAATTCATCGCACAGATGACATACTGCACGCACCATGCGACATGCTAAACAAGCACAACCGCACACGGTCAACACATCCCTCATCATGCGCACAACACAAACAGCCAAACATAACCGCAACCGCTTGGTGCTGCCTGCGTTTCACCTGCTGAACAGAACGCCCAAACGTCCTGCTTCCAGTGCTGGGCAGAAAGCAACTTGCCCTGCCTCCTCCCCTGCGGCTGGGCAGAAGACCTCTTCCTAGTATTCTTGTGTCTGGGAGTGTAAATACATATACATATAAGAAGCTCGCCTTGACACAGCAGTGTTTAACCGCCAGTCTGGAGATGGCTGAGCAGCCGATCACGGGGACTGAGACAGCGTCAGGGCCTTCTCTGCGGGACAACAGCCCCGAGGCTTGGGGCCCATCTGCCACCAGGCTTTGGAGAAGCTCGCACACCCCCTCTTGCTGACATGATGCTTGGGGACTGAAGCCAATGGGCACCGAGTTCTCAAAGCTCAGACTGTGGCATGGGAGATCGGCTTACATACCCCACAGACCGACCTGGGCATCTCTGAAGCAGCCACGTAGGTAGCAGAAAAAGCGACTTTTCAAATGCCCCGGCTAAATTCGTTGCATGCGGGCATTTCCCTTACAGCCGGGCTTCCTCAGCAAGGCCTCGTACTAACGGCCGCGCAAGCGAGCCCCCGCCGCCTCAGCGAAAGAGGGCCCTACGCAGCACATTCCACTCAGGCACCTACAGGGCAGGCACGCGGGACAGACATGGAAAGCACATTACGAGGAAAATTCGTTGTATGCGGGCATTTCCCCGACAGCCAGGCTTCCTCGGCCAGGCCACACGTTAATGGCCACCACACAGGCGAGCGCCCGGCACTCAGCAAAAGAGAGCTCTACGCAGGAGACTTCGCTCAGGTGCCTCGAGTGCAGGCACACAGGGCAGACACGGAAAGCATGTGGCAAGCTCAGTTTCAGCCTCCACGGCAATGACTTCAATGATTCCTTGAACGGGCCATCCTGCACTGGTTTCTTTCACTCACATAAGCTGAATCCAAAGCTGGCCTGCCTCCACTGCTGTTATTTCAGAGCATCTTGTTCTGCAACTGCCTGTGTGTCTAGTGCGAAGGCCTACTCGCGGCCCACGTACGCCTTCGAGATAAAGGGCGTACGTACAGAGTAAACACCGCCTTCTACGGCAGTGTTTACTCTTCTCCTTATCACCTGGGAGAACATGGCATGCAAGGCGAAAGCAGCCTGGTATTCTCTCAGGGAGGGTCTCCTCAGTGCGCGGTGAGTTGTTTCCCCAGCGAAGTCCGGCCCAAGGCTCTCCTGCAGCAGTTTCTGACACTTTACTACAAAGGCATCTTCAGGGCCTTTGCAATTCAGTGGATGAGGTGGCGGCTTCTTGCGTCCTCGGGGCCTAAGGCCCGCCCGGAGGACTACAAACCTGTGGAGAAAACGCACAAGCATGAGAGGCTGTCTTCTGTGCACTTGAATGCAGAAGTCTCTCAACACACGAACAGCACATCACACTAAACATCACACCGCACACGCACCGAGAACATGACTGCACACAACGCACATGAGCCACGGTTCCCAGAGTGAACACAACGCACACAGTGGGCCACACTGGCCAAGCTTGACCGTCCACCGTACACACATCACAAATTGCACTCACTAGTCCAAGAGCCAACCACACGCACAGACTGTCAAACGCAACGCCCCCCCACACAAACCCACATGCGGAACGCACACAAACCACAGCAAAAAGAACGCCGAAATCATGCAACACACATTTCACGCACTACACACATCGCTCCAGGCACACACGCAACATACAGCACACATCGCTCCAGGCACACACGCAACATACAGCACACAGAGGCTCGCGGAATGCGCAATGCCAAACACACAACATATACACAAAGGTATCCGTCATACATAACACACGATATCTCACTCAACTTGCAAAATGCACAGACCACAGAACAGAGTAGAATACACACAACACAAACGCAGATCACAGAACAACAAACACATCACACGGCACACACAGGCATCACACACAGAAAGTACTATCACAACTCATAGTAACACACCCCACACCCTGCATTAACAGTGCAACACACACATGACAACGCAACCACTACACACGCCACATAGAAAGCCACACGCAACGCACACTCAAGGAACAGCCGCAACACACACAAGAAAGCGCCCACCAACACACGTGCGTAGAGAACACACAGAACCTCTCAACACGCGCACAGCACAACACACACCGCAAACATGGCAGGGCATTGAAAGCACGCAATTCACGCAAATCACGCTTCAAGGAGTACACGCAGTGCGCACAATGAGGCACACAAACAAGCGCAACCACACACACGCACACACACAGACAACACATCTCACATCACACACATAACTCAACCGAACACACACACGACCTCTCAAACACAGCCAAGCACGAATCCCAATCACACACGCAAAACAGACACGCCGCATACAAAAACAAGTGCAGTACACACACACACACACACACAACCAACGAAAACCCACGTAGCGCGCGTTTCACACACTACACATCACACACACAACCACGCACACACAACCCCACACTCATAGGCACGCACGGGCTGCACTATGCAACGCGCACACACACAAAACCCAAAACGTATCAGCACGAGCCACAAGACACATCAAAGCACATAACTGCTCACGACACCGCGCGAACGACATTTCACAGAGCACACACAATGAGGCACAGTCAACAAGCACAACCACACAGACAACCAATTTCAAATCACACACGTAACACACGCGCAACCACTCAAACACAACAACGCCTCAATCACAATCACAGACACAAAACGCGCAAAACCCTCTCCAATATGAAGGCAAAACACGTACCCAACAAGGAAGACAGCATACATTTCACGCACTGCACGCTGCCCACACAACCACGTAGAGACACGCCACCCAGATATCCTCGCACAAGAGCGCAAAACGGAACACGCACTACACAGAAACATGAAACACAACAGTCGCAAGAGACACACACCGGACACATCAAGGCACCTAACTGCCCACAATACACATGAAATTCATCGCACAGATGACATACTGCACGCACCATGCGACATGCTAAACAAGCACAACCGCACACGGTCAACACATCCCTCATCATGCGCACAACACAAACAGCCAAACATAACCGCAACCGCTTGGTGCTGCCTGCGTTTCACCTGCTGAACAGAACGCCCAAACGTCCTGCTTCCAGTGCTGGGCAGAAAGCAACTTGCCCTGCCTCCTCCCCTGCGGCTGGGCAGAAGACCTCTTCCTAGTATTCTTGTGTCTGGGAGTGTAAATACATATACATATAAGAAGCTCGCCTTGACACAGCAGTGTTTAACCGCCAGTCTGGAGATGGCTGAGCAGCCGATCACGGGGACTGAGACAGCGTCAGGGCCTTCTCTGCGGGACAACAGCCCCGAGGCTTGGGGCCCATCTGCCACCAGGCTTTGGAGAAGCTCGCACACCCCCTCTTGCTGACATGATGCTTGGGGACTGAAGCCAATGGGCACCGAGTTCTCAAAGCTCAGACTGTGGCATGGGAGATCGGCTTACATACCCCACAGACCGACCTGGGCATCTCTGAAGCAGCCACGTAGGTAGCAGAAAAAGCGACTTTTCAAATGCCCCGGCTAAATTCGTTGCATGCGGGCATTTCCCTTACAGCCGGGCTTCCTCAGCAAGGCCTCGTACTAACGGCCGCGCAAGCGAGCCCCCGCCGCCTCAGCGAAAGAGGGCCCTACGCAGCACATTCCACTCAGGCACCTACAGGGCAGGCACGCGGGACAGACATGGAAAGCACATTACGAGGAAAATTCGTTGTATGCGGGCATTTCCCCGACAGCCAGGCTTCCTCGGCCAGGCCACACGTTAATGGCCACCACACAGGCGAGCGCCCGGCACTCAGCAAAAGAGAGCTCTACGCAGGAGACTTCGCTCAGGTGCCTCGAGTGCAGGCACACAGGGCAGACACGGAAAGCATGTGGCAAGCTCAGTTTCAGCCTCCACGGCAATGACTTCAATGATTCCTTGAACGGGCCATCCTGCACTGGTTTCTTTCACTCACATAAGCTGAATCCAAAGCTGGCCTGCCTCCACTGCTGTTATTTCAGAGCATCTTGTTCTGCAACTGCCTGTGTGTCTAGTGCGAAGGCCTACTCGCGGCCCACGTACGCCTTCGAGATAAAGGGCGTACGTACAGAGTAAACACCGCCTTCTACGGCAGTGTTTACTCTTCTCCTTATCACCTGGGAGAACATGGCATGCAAGGCGAAAGCAGCCTGGTATTCTCTCAGGGAGGGTCTCCTCAGTGCGCGGTGAGTTGTTTCCCCAGCGAAGTCCGGCCCAAGGCTCTCCTGCAGCAGTTTCTGACACTTTACTACAAAGGCATCTTCAGGGCCTTTGCAATTCAGTGGATGAGGTGGCGGCTTCTTGCGTCCTCGGGGCCTAAGGCCCGCCCGGAGGACTACAAACCTGTGGAGAAAACGCACAAGCATGAGAGGCTGTCTTCTGTGCACTTGAATGCAGAAGTCTCTCAACACACGAACAGCACATCACACTAAACATCACACCGCACACGCACCGAGAACATGACTGCACACAACGCACATGAGCCACGGTTCCCAGAGTGAACACAACGCACACAGTGGGCCACACTGGCCAAGCTTGACCGTCCACCGTACACACATCACAAATTGCACTCACTAGTCCAAGAGCCAACCACACGCACAGACTGTCAAACGCAACGCCCCCCCACACAAACCCACATGCGGAACGCACACAAACCACAGCAAAAAGAACGCCGAAATCATGCAACACACATTTCACGCACTACACACATCGCTCCAGGCACACACGCAACATACAGCACACATCGCTCCAGGCACACACGCAACATACAGCACACAGAGGCTCGCGGAATGCGCAATGCCAAACACACAACATATACACAAAGGTATCCGTCATACATAACACACGATATCTCACTCAACTTGCAAAATGCACAGACCACAGAACAGAGTAGAATACACACAACACAAACGCAGATCACAGAACAACAAACACATCACACGGCACACACAGGCATCACACACAGAAAGTACTATCACAACTCATAGTAACACACCCCACACCCTGCATTAACAGTGCAACACACACATGACAACGCAACCACTACACACGCCACATAGAAAGCCACACGCAACGCACACTCAAGGAACAGCCGCAACACACACAAGAAAGCGCCCACCAACACACGTGCGTAGAGAACACACAGAACCTCTCAACACGCGCACAGCACAACACACACCGCAAACATGGCAGGGCATTGAAAGCACGCAATTCACGCAAATCACGCTTCAAGGAGTACACGCAGTGCGCACAATGAGGCACACAAACAAGCGCAACCACACACACGCACACACACAGACAACACATCTCACATCACACACATAACTCAACCGAACACACACACGACCTCTCAAACACAGCCAAGCACGAATCCCAATCACACACGCAAAACAGACACGCCGCATACAAAAACAAGTGCAGTACACACACACACACACACACAACCAACGAAAACCCACGTAGCGCGCGTTTCACACACTACACATCACACACACAACCACGCACACACAACCCCACACTCATAGGCACGCACGGGCTGCACTATGCAACGCGCACACACACAAAACCCAAAACGTATCAGCACGAGCCACAAGACACATCAAAGCACATAACTGCTCACGACACCGCGCGAACGACATTTCACAGAGCACACACAATGAGGCACAGTCAACAAGCACAACCACACAGACAACCAATTTCAAATCACACACGTAACACACGCGCAACCACTCAAACACAACAACGCCTCAATCACAATCACAGACACAAAACGCGCAAAACCCTCTCCAATATGAAGGCAAAACACGTACCCAACAAGGAAGACAGCATACATTTCACGCACTGCACGCTGCCCACACAACCACGTAGAGACACGCCACCCAGATATCCTCGCACAAGAGCGCAAAACGGAACACGCACTACACAGAAACATGAAACACAACAGTCGCAAGAGACACACACCGGACACATCAAGGCACCTAACTGCCCACAATACACATGAAATTCATCGCACAGATGACATACTGCACGCACCATGCGACATGCTAAACAAGCACAACCGCACACGGTCAACACATCCCTCATCATGCGCACAACACAAACAGCCAAACATAACCGCAACCGCTTGGTGCTGCCTGCGTTTCACCTGCTGAACAGAACGCCCAAACGTCCTGCTTCCAGTGCTGGGCAGAAAGCAACTTGCCCTGCCTCCTCCCCTGCGGCTGGGCAGAAGACCTCTTCCTAGTATTCTTGTGTCTGGGAGTGTAAATACATATACATATAAGAAGCTCGCCTTGACACAGCAGTGTTTAACCGCCAGTCTGGAGATGGCTGAGCAGCCGATCACGGGGACTGAGACAGCGTCAGGGCCTTCTCTGCGGGACAACAGCCCCGAGGCTTGGGGCCCATCTGCCACCAGGCTTTGGAGAAGCTCGCACACCCCCTCTTGCTGACATGATGCTTGGGGACTGAAGCCAATGGGCACCGAGTTCTCAAAGCTCAGACTGTGGCATGGGAGATCGGCTTACATACCCCACAGACCGACCTGGGCATCTCTGAAGCAGCCACGTAGGTAGCAGAAAAAGCGACTTTTCAAATGCCCCGGCTAAATTCGTTGCATGCGGGCATTTCCCTTACAGCCGGGCTTCCTCAGCAAGGCCTCGTACTAACGGCCGCGCAAGCGAGCCCCCGCCGCCTCAGCGAAAGAGGGCCCTACGCAGCACATTCCACTCAGGCACCTACAGGGCAGGCACGCGGGACAGACATGGAAAGCACATTACGAGGAAAATTCGTTGTATGCGGGCATTTCCCCGACAGCCAGGCTTCCTCGGCCAGGCCACACGTTAATGGCCACCACACAGGCGAGCGCCCGGCACTCAGCAAAAGAGAGCTCTACGCAGGAGACTTCGCTCAGGTGCCTCGAGTGCAGGCACACAGGGCAGACACGGAAAGCATGTGGCAAGCTCAGTTTCAGCCTCCACGGCAATGACTTCAATGATTCCTTGAACGGGCCATCCTGCACTGGTTTCTTTCACTCACATAAGCTGAATCCAAAGCTGGCCTGCCTCCACTGCTGTTATTTCAGAGCATCTTGTTCTGCAACTGCCTGTGTGTCTAGTGCGAAGGCCTACTCGCGGCCCACGTACGCCTTCGAGATAAAGGGCGTACGTACAGAGTAAACACCGCCTTCTACGGCAGTGTTTACTCTTCTCCTTATCACCTGGGAGAACATGGCATGCAAGGCGAAAGCAGCCTGGTATTCTCTCAGGGAGGGTCTCCTCAGTGCGCGGTGAGTTGTTTCCCCAGCGAAGTCCGGCCCAAGGCTCTCCTGCAGCAGTTTCTGACACTTTACTACAAAGGCATCTTCAGGGCCTTTGCAATTCAGTGGATGAGGTGGCGGCTTCTTGCGTCCTCGGGGCCTAAGGCCCGCCCGGAGGACTACAAACCTGTGGAGAAAACGCACAAGCATGAGAGGCTGTCTTCTGTGCACTTGAATGCAGAAGTCTCTCAACACACGAACAGCACATCACACTAAACATCACACCGCACACGCACCGAGAACATGACTGCACACAACGCACATGAGCCACGGTTCCCAGAGTGAACACAACGCACACAGTGGGCCACACTGGCCAAGCTTGACCGTCCACCGTACACACATCACAAATTGCACTCACTAGTCCAAGAGCCAACCACACGCACAGACTGTCAAACGCAACGCCCCCCCACACAAACCCACATGCGGAACGCACACAAACCACAGCAAAAAGAACGCCGAAATCATGCAACACACATTTCACGCACTACACACATCGCTCCAGGCACACACGCAACATACAGCACACATCGCTCCAGGCACACACGCAACATACAGCACACAGAGGCTCGCGGAATGCGCAATGCCAAACACACAACATATACACAAAGGTATCCGTCATACATAACACACGATATCTCACTCAACTTGCAAAATGCACAGACCACAGAACAGAGTAGAATACACACAACACAAACGCAGATCACAGAACAACAAACACATCACACGGCACACACAGGCATCACACACAGAAAGTACTATCACAACTCATAGTAACACACCCCACACCCTGCATTAACAGTGCAACACACACATGACAACGCAACCACTACACACGCCACATAGAAAGCCACACGCAACGCACACTCAAGGAACAGCCGCAACACACACAAGAAAGCGCCCACCAACACACGTGCGTAGAGAACACACAGAACCTCTCAACACGCGCACAGCACAACACACACCGCAAACATGGCAGGGCATTGAAAGCACGCAATTCACGCAAATCACGCTTCAAGGAGTACACGCAGTGCGCACAATGAGGCACACAAACAAGCGCAACCACACACACGCACACACACAGACAACACATCTCACATCACACACATAACTCAACCGAACACACACACGACCTCTCAAACACAGCCAAGCACGAATCCCAATCACACACGCAAAACAGACACGCCGCATACAAAAACAAGTGCAGTACACACACACACACACACACAACCAACGAAAACCCACGTAGCGCGCGTTTCACACACTACACATCACACACACAACCACGCACACACAACCCCACACTCATAGGCACGCACGGGCTGCACTATGCAACGCGCACACACACAAAACCCAAAACGTATCAGCACGAGCCACAAGACACATCAAAGCACATAACTGCTCACGACACCGCGCGAACGACATTTCACAGAGCACACACAATGAGGCACAGTCAACAAGCACAACCACACAGACAACCAATTTCAAATCACACACGTAACACACGCGCAACCACTCAAACACAACAACGCCTCAATCACAATCACAGACACAAAACGCGCAAAACCCTCTCCAATATGAAGGCAAAACACGTACCCAACAAGGAAGACAGCATACATTTCACGCACTGCACGCTGCCCACACAACCACGTAGAGACACGCCACCCAGATATCCTCGCACAAGAGCGCAAAACGGAACACGCACTACACAGAAACATGAAACACAACAGTCGCAAGAGACACACACCGGACACATCAAGGCACCTAACTGCCCACAATACACATGAAATTCATCGCACAGATGACATACTGCACGCACCATGCGACATGCTAAACAAGCACAACCGCACACGGTCAACACATCCCTCATCATGCGCACAACACAAACAGCCAAACATAACCGCAACCGCTTGGTGCTGCCTGCGTTTCACCTGCTGAACAGAACGCCCAAACGTCCTGCTTCCAGTGCTGGGCAGAAAGCAACTTGCCCTGCCTCCTCCCCTGCGGCTGGGCAGAAGACCTCTTCCTAGTATTCTTGTGTCTGGGAGTGTAAATACATATACATATAAGAAGCTCGCCTTGACACAGCAGTGTTTAACCGCCAGTCTGGAGATGGCTGAGCAGCCGATCACGGGGACTGAGACAGCGTCAGGGCCTTCTCTGCGGGACAACAGCCCCGAGGCTTGGGGCCCATCTGCCACCAGGCTTTGGAGAAGCTCGCACACCCCCTCTTGCTGACATGATGCTTGGGGACTGAAGCCAATGGGCACCGAGTTCTCAAAGCTCAGACTGTGGCATGGGAGATCGGCTTACATACCCCACAGACCGACCTGGGCATCTCTGAAGCAGCCACGTAGGTAGCAGAAAAAGCGACTTTTCAAATGCCCCGGCTAAATTCGTTGCATGCGGGCATTTCCCTTACAGCCGGGCTTCCTCAGCAAGGCCTCGTACTAACGGCCGCGCAAGCGAGCCCCCGCCGCCTCAGCGAAAGAGGGCCCTACGCAGCACATTCCACTCAGGCACCTACAGGGCAGGCACGCGGGACAGACATGGAAAGCACATTACGAGGAAAATTCGTTGTATGCGGGCATTTCCCCGACAGCCAGGCTTCCTCGGCCAGGCCACACGTTAATGGCCACCACACAGGCGAGCGCCCGGCACTCAGCAAAAGAGAGCTCTACGCAGGAGACTTCGCTCAGGTGCCTCGAGTGCAGGCACACAGGGCAGACACGGAAAGCATGTGGCAAGCTCAGTTTCAGCCTCCACGGCAATGACTTCAATGATTCCTTGAACGGGCCATCCTGCACTGGTTTCTTTCACTCACATAAGCTGAATCCAAAGCTGGCCTGCCTCCACTGCTGTTATTTCAGAGCATCTTGTTCTGCAACTGCCTGTGTGTCTAGTGCGAAGGCCTACTCGCGGCCCACGTACGCCTTCGAGATAAAGGGCGTACGTACAGAGTAAACACCGCCTTCTACGGCAGTGTTTACTCTTCTCCTTATCACCTGGGAGAACATGGCATGCAAGGCGAAAGCAGCCTGGTATTCTCTCAGGGAGGGTCTCCTCAGTGCGCGGTGAGTTGTTTCCCCAGCGAAGTCCGGCCCAAGGCTCTCCTGCAGCAGTTTCTGACACTTTACTACAAAGGCATCTTCAGGGCCTTTGCAATTCAGTGGATGAGGTGGCGGCTTCTTGCGTCCTCGGGGCCTAAGGCCCGCCCGGAGGACTACAAACCTGTGGAGAAAACGCACAAGCATGAGAGGCTGTCTTCTGTGCACTTGAATGCAGAAGTCTCTCAACACACGAACAGCACATCACACTAAACATCACACCGCACACGCACCGAGAACATGACTGCACACAACGCACATGAGCCACGGTTCCCAGAGTGAACACAACGCACACAGTGGGCCACACTGGCCAAGCTTGACCGTCCACCGTACACACATCACAAATTGCACTCACTAGTCCAAGAGCCAACCACACGCACAGACTGTCAAACGCAACGCCCCCCCACACAAACCCACATGCGGAACGCACACAAACCACAGCAAAAAGAACGCCGAAATCATGCAACACACATTTCACGCACTACACACATCGCTCCAGGCACACACGCAACATACAGCACACATCGCTCCAGGCACACACGCAACATACAGCACACAGAGGCTCGCGGAATGCGCAATGCCAAACACACAACATATACACAAAGGTATCCGTCATACATAACACACGATATCTCACTCAACTTGCAAAATGCACAGACCACAGAACAGAGTAGAATACACACAACACAAACGCAGATCACAGAACAACAAACACATCACACGGCACACACAGGCATCACACACAGAAAGTACTATCACAACTCATAGTAACACACCCCACACCCTGCATTAACAGTGCAACACACACATGACAACGCAACCACTACACACGCCACATAGAAAGCCACACGCAACGCACACTCAAGGAACAGCCGCAACACACACAAGAAAGCGCCCACCAACACACGTGCGTAGAGAACACACAGAACCTCTCAACACGCGCACAGCACAACACACACCGCAAACATGGCAGGGCATTGAAAGCACGCAATTCACGCAAATCACGCTTCAAGGAGTACACGCAGTGCGCACAATGAGGCACACAAACAAGCGCAACCACACACACGCACACACACAGACAACACATCTCACATCACACACATAACTCAACCGAACACACACACGACCTCTCAAACACAGCCAAGCACGAATCCCAATCACACACGCAAAACAGACACGCCGCATACAAAAACAAGTGCAGTACACACACACACACACACACAACCAACGAAAACCCACGTAGCGCGCGTTTCACACACTACACATCACACACACAACCACGCACACACAACCCCACACTCATAGGCACGCACGGGCTGCACTATGCAACGCGCACACACACAAAACCCAAAACGTATCAGCACGAGCCACAAGACACATCAAAGCACATAACTGCTCACGACACCGCGCGAACGACATTTCACAGAGCACACACAATGAGGCACAGTCAACAAGCACAACCACACAGACAACCAATTTCAAATCACACACGTAACACACGCGCAACCACTCAAACACAACAACGCCTCAATCACAATCACAGACACAAAACGCGCAAAACCCTCTCCAATATGAAGGCAAAACACGTACCCAACAAGGAAGACAGCATACATTTCACGCACTGCACGCTGCCCACACAACCACGTAGAGACACGCCACCCAGATATCCTCGCACAAGAGCGCAAAACGGAACACGCACTACACAGAAACATGAAACACAACAGTCGCAAGAGACACACACCGGACACATCAAGGCACCTAACTGCCCACAATACACATGAAATTCATCGCACAGATGACATACTGCACGCACCATGCGACATGCTAAACAAGCACAACCGCACACGGTCAACACATCCCTCATCATGCGCACAACACAAACAGCCAAACATAACCGCAACCGCTTGGTGCTGCCTGCGTTTCACCTGCTGAACAGAACGCCCAAACGTCCTGCTTCCAGTGCTGGGCAGAAAGCAACTTGCCCTGCCTCCTCCCCTGCGGCTGGGCAGAAGACCTCTTCCTAGTATTCTTGTGTCTGGGAGTGTAAATACATATACATATAAGAAGCTCGCCTTGACACAGCAGTGTTTAACCGCCAGTCTGGAGATGGCTGAGCAGCCGATCACGGGGACTGAGACAGCGTCAGGGCCTTCTCTGCGGGACAACAGCCCCGAGGCTTGGGGCCCATCTGCCACCAGGCTTTGGAGAAGCTCGCACACCCCCTCTTGCTGACATGATGCTTGGGGACTGAAGCCAATGGGCACCGAGTTCTCAAAGCTCAGACTGTGGCATGGGAGATCGGCTTACATACCCCACAGACCGACCTGGGCATCTCTGAAGCAGCCACGTAGGTAGCAGAAAAAGCGACTTTTCAAATGCCCCGGCTAAATTCGTTGCATGCGGGCATTTCCCTTACAGCCGGGCTTCCTCAGCAAGGCCTCGTACTAACGGCCGCGCAAGCGAGCCCCCGCCGCCTCAGCGAAAGAGGGCCCTACGCAGCACATTCCACTCAGGCACCTACAGGGCAGGCACGCGGGACAGACATGGAAAGCACATTACGAGGAAAATTCGTTGTATGCGGGCATTTCCCCGACAGCCAGGCTTCCTCGGCCAGGCCACACGTTAATGGCCACCACACAGGCGAGCGCCCGGCACTCAGCAAAAGAGAGCTCTACGCAGGAGACTTCGCTCAGGTGCCTCGAGTGCAGGCACACAGGGCAGACACGGAAAGCATGTGGCAAGCTCAGTTTCAGCCTCCACGGCAATGACTTCAATGATTCCTTGAACGGGCCATCCTGCACTGGTTTCTTTCACTCACATAAGCTGAATCCAAAGCTGGCCTGCCTCCACTGCTGTTATTTCAGAGCATCTTGTTCTGCAACTGCCTGTGTGTCTAGTGCGAAGGCCTACTCGCGGCCCACGTACGCCTTCGAGATAAAGGGCGTACGTACAGAGTAAACACCGCCTTCTACGGCAGTGTTTACTCTTCTCCTTATCACCTGGGAGAACATGGCATGCAAGGCGAAAGCAGCCTGGTATTCTCTCAGGGAGGGTCTCCTCAGTGCGCGGTGAGTTGTTTCCCCAGCGAAGTCCGGCCCAAGGCTCTCCTGCAGCAGTTTCTGACACTTTACTACAAAGGCATCTTCAGGGCCTTTGCAATTCAGTGGATGAGGTGGCGGCTTCTTGCGTCCTCGGGGCCTAAGGCCCGCCCGGAGGACTACAAACCTGTGGAGAAAACGCACAAGCATGAGAGGCTGTCTTCTGTGCACTTGAATGCAGAAGTCTCTCAACACACGAACAGCACATCACACTAAACATCACACCGCACACGCACCGAGAACATGACTGCACACAACGCACATGAGCCACGGTTCCCAGAGTGAACACAACGCACACAGTGGGCCACACTGGCCAAGCTTGACCGTCCACCGTACACACATCACAAATTGCACTCACTAGTCCAAGAGCCAACCACACGCACAGACTGTCAAACGCAACGCCCCCCCACACAAACCCACATGCGGAACGCACACAAACCACAGCAAAAAGAACGCCGAAATCATGCAACACACATTTCACGCACTACACACATCGCTCCAGGCACACACGCAACATACAGCACACATCGCTCCAGGCACACACGCAACATACAGCACACAGAGGCTCGCGGAATGCGCAATGCCAAACACACAACATATACACAAAGGTATCCGTCATACATAACACACGATATCTCACTCAACTTGCAAAATGCACAGACCACAGAACAGAGTAGAATACACACAACACAAACGCAGATCACAGAACAACAAACACATCACACGGCACACACAGGCATCACACACAGAAAGTACTATCACAACTCATAGTAACACACCCCACACCCTGCATTAACAGTGCAACACACACATGACAACGCAACCACTACACACGCCACATAGAAAGCCACACGCAACGCACACTCAAGGAACAGCCGCAACACACACAAGAAAGCGCCCACCAACACACGTGCGTAGAGAACACACAGAACCTCTCAACACGCGCACAGCACAACACACACCGCAAACATGGCAGGGCATTGAAAGCACGCAATTCACGCAAATCACGCTTCAAGGAGTACACGCAGTGCGCACAATGAGGCACACAAACAAGCGCAACCACACACACGCACACACACAGACAACACATCTCACATCACACACATAACTCAACCGAACACACACACGACCTCTCAAACACAGCCAAGCACGAATCCCAATCACACACGCAAAACAGACACACCGCATACAAAAACAAGTGCAGTACACACACACACACACACACAACCAACGAAAACCCACGTAGCGCGCGTTTCACACACTACACATCACACACACAACCACGCACACACAACCCCACACTCATAGGCACGCACGGGCTGCACTATGCAACGCGCACACACACAAAACCCAAAACGTATCAGCACGAGCCACAAGACACATCAAAGCACATAACTGCTCACGACACCGCGCGAACGACATTTCACAGAGCACACACAATGAGGCACAGTCAACAAGCACAACCACACAGACAACCAATTTCAAATCACACACGTAACACACGCGCAACCACTCAAACACAACAACGCCTCAATCACAATCACAGACACAAAACGCGCAAAACCCTCTCCAATATGAAGGCAAAACACGTACCCAACAAGGAAGACAGCATACATTTCACGCACTGCACGCTGCCCACACAACCACGTAGAGACACGCCACCCAGATATCCTCGCACAAGAGCGCAAAACGGAACACGCACTACACAGAAACATGAAACACAACAGTCGCAAGAGACACACACCGGACACATCAAGGCACCTAACTGCCCACAATACACATGAAATTCATCGCACAGATGACATACTGCACGCACCATGCGACATGCTAAACAAGCACAACCGCACACGGTCAACACATCCCTCATCATGCGCACAACACAAACAGCCAAACATAACCGCAACCGCTTGGTGCTGCCTGCGTTTCACCTGCTGAACAGAACGCCCAAACGTCCTGCTTCCAGTGCTGGGCAGAAAGCAACTTGCCCTGCCTCCTCCCCTGCGGCTGGGCAGAAGACCTCTTCCTAGTATTCTTGTGTCTGGGAGTGTAAATACATATACATATAAGAAGCTCGCCTTGACACAGCAGTGTTTAACCGCCAGTCTGGAGATGGCTGAGCAGCCGATCACGGGGACTGAGACAGCGTCAGGGCCTTCTCTGCGGGACAACAGCCCCGAGGCTTGGGGCCCATCTGCCACCAGGCTTTGGAGAAGCTCGCACACCCCCTCTTGCTGACATGATGCTTGGGGACTGAAGCCAATGGGCACCGAGTTCTCAAAGCTCAGACTGTGGCATGGGAGATCGGCTTACATACCCCACAGACCGACCTGGGCATCTCTGAAGCAGCCACGTAGGTAGCAGAAAAAGCGACTTTTCAAATGCCCCGGCTAAATTCGTTGCATGCGGGCATTTCCCTTACAGCCGGGCTTCCTCAGCAAGGCCTCGTACTAACGGCCGCGCAAGCGAGCCCCCGCCGCCTCAGCGAAAGAGGGCCCTACGCAGCACATTCCACTCAGGCACCTACAGGGCAGGCACGCGGGACAGACATGGAAAGCACATTACGAGGAAAATTCGTTGTATGCGGGCATTTCCCCGA
The DNA here is from genome assembly GCF_040802235.1 of Manis javanica. Classification (NCBI taxonomy): domain Eukaryota; kingdom Metazoa; phylum Chordata; class Mammalia; order Pholidota; family Manidae; genus Manis; species Manis javanica. The sequence continues at coordinate 43,881,159 of NC_133165.1, read as the reverse complement.
CAGCCAGGCTTCCTCGGCCAGGCCACACGTTAATGGCCACCACACAGGCGAGCGCCCGGCACTCAGCAAAAGAGAGCTCTACGCAGGAGACTTCGCTCAGGTGCCTCGAGTGCAGGCACACAGGGCAGACACGGAAAGCATGTGGCAAGCTCAGTTTCAGCCTCCACGGCAATGACTTCAATGATTCCTTGAACGGGCCATCCTGCACTGGTTTCTTTCACTCACATAAGCTGAATCCAAAGCTGGCCTGCCTCCACTGCTGTTATTTCAGAGCATCTTGTTCTGCAACTGCCTGTGTGTCTAGTGCGAAGGCCTACTCGCGGCCCACGTACGCCTTCGAGATAAAGGGCGTACGTACAGAGTAAACACCGCCTTCTACGGCAGTGTTTACTCTTCTCCTTATCACCTGGGAGAACATGGCATGCAAGGCGAAAGCAGCCTGGTATTCTCTCAGGGAGGGTCTCCTCAGTGCGCGGTGAGTTGTTTCCCCAGCGAAGTCCGGCCCAAGGCTCTCCTGCAGCAGTTTCTGACACTTTACTACAAAGGCATCTTCAGGGCCTTTGCAATTCAGTGGATGAGGTGGCGGCTTCTTGCGTCCTCGGGGCCTAAGGCCCGCCCGGAGGACTACAAACCTGTGGAGAAAACGCACAAGCATGAGAGGCTGTCTTCTGTGCACTTGAATGCAGAAGTCTCTCAACACACGAACAGCACATCACACTAAACATCACACCGCACACGCACCGAGAACATGACTGCACACAACGCACATGAGCCACGGTTCCCAGAGTGAACACAACGCACACAGTGGGCCACACTGGCCAAGCTTGACCGTCCACCGTACACACATCACAAATTGCACTCACTAGTCCAAGAGCCAACCACACGCACAGACTGTCAAACGCAACGCCCCCCCACACAAACCCACATGCGGAACGCACACAAACCACAGCAAAAAGAACGCCGAAATCATGCAACACACATTTCACGCACTACACACATCGCTCCAGGCACACACGCAACATACAGCACACATCGCTCCAGGCACACACGCAACATACAGCACACAGAGGCTCGCGGAATGCGCAATGCCAAACACACAACATATACACAAAGGTATCCGTCATACATAACACACGATATCTCACTCAACTTGCAAAATGCACAGACCACAGAACAGAGTAGAATACACACAACACAAACGCAGATCACAGAACAACAAACACATCACACGGCACACACAGGCATCACACACAGAAAGTACTATCACAACTCATAGTAACACACCCCACACCCTGCATTAACAGTGCAACACACACATGACAACGCAACCACTACACACGCCACATAGAAAGCCACACGCAACGCACACTCAAGGAACAGCCGCAACACACACAAGAAAGCGCCCACCAACACACGTGCGTAGAGAACACACAGAACCTCTCAACACGCGCACAGCACAACACACACCGCAAACATGGCAGGGCATTGAAAGCACGCAATTCACGCAAATCACGCTTCAAGGAGTACACGCAGTGCGCACAATGAGGCACACAAACAAGCGCAACCACACACACGCACACACACAGACAACACATCTCACATCACACACATAACTCAACCGAACACACACACGACCTCTCAAACACAGCCAAGCACGAATCCCAATCACACACGCAAAACAGACACGCCGCATACAAAAACAAGTGCAGTACACACACACACACACACACAACCAACGAAAACCCACGTAGCGCGCGTTTCACACACTACACATCACACACACAACCACGCACACACAACCCCACACTCATAGGCACGCACGGGCTGCACTATGCAACGCGCACACACACAAAACCCAAAACGTATCAGCACGAGCCACAAGACACATCAAAGCACATAACTGCTCACGACACCGCGCGAACGACATTTCACAGAGCACACACAATGAGGCACAGTCAACAAGCACAACCACACAGACAACCAATTTCAAATCACACACGTAACACACGCGCAACCACTCAAACACAACAACGCCTCAATCACAATCACAGACACAAAACGCGCAAAACCCTCTCCAATATGAAGGCAAAACACGTACCCAACAAGGAAGACAGCATACATTTCACGCACTGCACGCTGCCCACACAACCACGTAGAGACACGCCACCCAGATATCCTCGCACAAGAGCGCAAAACGGAACACGCACTACACAGAAACATGAAACACAACAGTCGCAAGAGACACACACCGGACACATCAAGGCACCTAACTGCCCACAATACACATGAAATTCATCGCACAGATGACATACTGCACGCACCATGCGACATGCTAAACAAGCACAACCGCACACGGTCAACACATCCCTCATCATGCGCACAACACAAACAGCCAAACATAACCGCAACCGCTTGGTGCTGCCTGCGTTTCACCTGCTGAACAGAACGCCCAAACGTCCTGCTTCCAGTGCTGGGCAGAAAGCAACTTGCCCTGCCTCCTCCCCTGCGGCTGGGCAGAAGACCTCTTCCTAGTATTCTTGTGTCTGGGAGTGTAAATACATATACATATAAGAAGCTCGCCTTGACACAGCAGTGTTTAACCGCCAGTCTGGAGATGGCTGAGCAGCCGATCACGGGGACTGAGACAGCGTCAGGGCCTTCTCTGCGGGACAACAGCCCCGAGGCTTGGGGCCCATCTGCCACCAGGCTTTGGAGAAGCTCGCACACCCCCTCTTGCTGACATGATGCTTGGGGACTGAAGCCAATGGGCACCGAGTTCTCAAAGCTCAGACTGTGGCATGGGAGATCGGCTTACATACCCCACAGACCGACCTGGGCATCTCTGAAGCAGCCACGTAGGTAGCAGAAAAAGCGACTTTTCAAATGCCCCGGCTAAATTCGTTGCATGCGGGCATTTCCCTTACAGCCGGGCTTCCTCAGCAAGGCCTCGTACTAACGGCCGCGCAAGCGAGCCCCCGCCGCCTCAGCGAAAGAGGGCCCTACGCAGCACATTCCACTCAGGCACCTACAGGGCAGGCACGCGGGACAGACATGGAAAGCACATTACGAGGAAAATTCGTTGTATGCGGGCATTTCCCCGACAGCCAGGCTTCCTCGGCCAGGCCACACGTTAATGGCCACCACACAGGCGAGCGCCCGGCACTCAGCAAAAGAGAGCTCTACGCAGGAGACTTCGCTCAGGTGCCTCGAGTGCAGGCACACAGGGCAGACACGGAAAGCATGTGGCAAGCTCAGTTTCAGCCTCCACGGCAATGACTTCAATGATTCCTTGAACGGGCCATCCTGCACTGGTTTCTTTCACTCACATAAGCTGAATCCAAAGCTGGCCTGCCTCCACTGCTGTTATTTCAGAGCATCTTGTTCTGCAACTGCCTGTGTGTCTAGTGCGAAGGCCTACTCGCGGCCCACGTACGCCTTCGAGATAAAGGGCGTACGTACAGAGTAAACACCGCCTTCTACGGCAGTGTTTACTCTTCTCCTTATCACCTGGGAGAACATGGCATGCAAGGCGAAAGCAGCCTGGTATTCTCTCAGGGAGGGTCTCCTCAGTGCGCGGTGAGTTGTTTCCCCAGCGAAGTCCGGCCCAAGGCTCTCCTGCAGCAGTTTCTGACACTTTACTACAAAGGCATCTTCAGGGCCTTTGCAATTCAATGGATGAGGTGGCGGCTTCTTGCGTCCTCGGGGCCTAAGGCCCGCCCGGAGGACTACAAACCTGTGGAGAAAACGCACAAGCATGAGAGGCTGTCTTCTGTGCACTTGAATGCAGAAGTCTCTCAACACACGAACAGCACATCACACTAAACATCACACCGCACACGCACCGAGAACATGACTGCACACAACGCACATGAGCCACGGTTCCCAGAGTGAACACAACGCACACAGTGGGCCACACTGGCCAAGCTTGACCGTCCACCGTACACACATCACAAATTGCACTCACTAGTCCAAGAGCCAACCACACGCACAGACTGTCAAACGCAACGCCCCCCCACACAAACCCACATGCGGAACGCACACAAACCACAGCAAAAAGAACGCCGAAATCATGCAACACACATTTCACGCACTACACACATCGCTCCAGGCACACACGCAACATACAGCACACATCGCTCCAGGCACACACGCAACATACAGCACACAGAGGCTCGCGGAATGCGCAATGCCAAACACACAACATATACACAAAGGTATCCGTCATACATAACACACGATATCTCACTCAACTTGCAAAATGCACAGACCACAGAACAGAGTAGAATACACACAACACAAACGCAGATCACAGAACAACAAACACATCACACGGCACACACAGGCATCACACACAGAAAGTACTATCACAACTCATAGTAACACACCCCACACCCTGCATTAACAGTGCAACACACACATGACAACGCAACCACTACACACGCCACATAGAAAGCCACACGCAACGCACACTCAAGGAACAGCCGCAACACACACAAGAAAGCGCCCACCAACACACGTGCGTAGAGAACACACAGAACCTCTCAACACGCGCACAGCACAACACACACCGCAAACATGGCAGGGCATTAAAAGCACGCAATTCACGCAAATCACGCTTCAAGGAGTACACGCAGTGCGCACAATGAGGCACACAAACAAGCGCAACCACACACACGCACACACACAGACAACACATCTCACATCACACACATAACTCAACCGAACACACACACGACCTCTCAAACACAGCCAAGCACGAATCCCAATCACACACGCAAAACAGACACGCCGCATACAAAAACAAGTGCAGTACACACACACACACACACACAACCAACGAAAACCCACGTAGCGCGCGTTTCACACACTACACATCACACACACAACCACGCACACACAACCCCACACTCATAGGCACGCACGGGCTGCACTATGCAACGCGCACACACACAAAACCCAAAACGTATCAGCACGAGCCACAAGACACATCAAAGCACATAACTGCTCACGACACCGCGCGAACGACATTTCACAGAGCACACACAATGAGGCACAGTCAACAAGCACAACCACACAGACAACCAATTTCAAATCACACACGTAACACACGCGCAACCACTCAAACACAACAACGCCTCAATCACAATCACAGACACAAAACGCGCAAAACCCTCTCCAATATGAAGGCAAAACACGTACCCAACAAGGAAGACAGCATACATTTCACGCACTGCACGCTGCCCACACAACCACGTAGAGACACGCCACCCAGATATCCTCGCACAAGAGCGCAAAACGGAACACGCACTACACAGAAACATGAAACACAACAGTCGCAAGAGACACACACCGGACACATCAAGGCACCTAACTGCCCACAATACACATGAAATTCATCGCACAGATGACATACTGCACGCACCATGCGACATGCTAAACAAGCACAACCGCACACGGTCAACACATCCCTCATCATGCGCACAACACAAACAGCCAAACATAACCGCAACCGCTTGGTGCTGCCTGCGTTTCACCTGCTGAACAGAACGCCCAAACGTCCTGCTTCCAGTGCTGGGCAGAAAGCAACTTGCCCTGCCTCCTCCCCTGCGGCTGGGCAGAAGACCTCTTCCTAGTATTCTTGTGTCTGGGAGTGTAAATACATATACATATAAGAAGCTCGCCTTGACACAGCAGTGTTTAACCGCCAGTCTGGAGATGGCTGAGCAGCCGATCACGGGGACTGAGACAGCGTCAGGGCCTTCTCTGCGGGACAACAGCCCCGAGGCTTGGGGCCCATCTGCCACCAGGCTTTGGAGAAGCTCGCACACCCCCTCTTGCTGACATGATGCTTGGGGACTGAAGCCAATGGGCACCGAGTTCTCAAAGCTCAGACTGTGGCATGGGAGATCGGCTTACATACCCCACAGACCGACCTGGGCATCTCTGAAGCAGCCACGTAGGTAGCAGAAAAAGCGACTTTTCAAATGCCCCGGCTAAATTCGTTGCATGCGGGCATTTCCCTTACAGCCGGGCTTCCTCAGCAAGGCCTCGTACTAACGGCCGCGCAAGCGAGCCCCCGCCGCCTCAGCGAAAGAGGGCCCTACGCAGCACATTCCACTCAGGCACCTACAGGGCAGGCACGCGGGACAGACATGGAAAGCACATTACGAGGAAAATTCGTTGTATGCGGGCATTTCCCCGACAGCCAGGCTTCCTCGGCCAGGCCACACGTTAATGGCCACCACACAGGCGAGCGCCCGGCACTCAGCAAAAGAGAGCTCTACGCAGGAGACTTCGCTCAGGTGCCTCGAGTGCAGGCACACAGGGCAGACACGGAAAGCATGTGGCAAGCTCAGTTTCAGCCTCCACGGCAATGACTTCAATGATTCCTTGAACGGGCCATCCTGCACTGGTTTCTTTCACTCACATAAGCTGAATCCAAAGCTGGCCTGCCTCCACTGCTGTTATTTCAGAGCATCTTGTTCTGCAACTGCCTGTGTGTCTAGTGCGAAGGCCTACTCGCGGCCCACGTACGCCTTCGAGATAAAGGGCGTACGTACAGAGTAAACACCGCCTTCTACGGCAGTGTTTACTCTTCTCCTTATCACCTGGGAGAACATGGCATGCAAGGCGAAAGCAGCCTGGTATTCTCTCAGGGAGGGTCTCCTCAGTGCGCGGTGAGTTGTTTCCCCAGCGAAGTCCGGCCCAAGGCTCTCCTGCAGCAGTTTCTGACACTTTACTACAAAGGCATCTTCAGGGCCTTTGCAATTCAATGGATGAGGTGGCGGCTTCTTGCGTCCTCGGGGCCTAAGGCCCGCCCGGAGGATTACAAACCTGTGGAGAAAACGCACAAGCATGAGAGGCTGTCTTCTGTGCACTTGAATGCAGAAGTCTCTCAACACACGAACAGCACATCACACTAAACATCACACCGCACACGCACCGAGAACATGACTGCACACAACGCACATGAGCCACGGTTCCCAGAGTGAACACAACGCACACAGTGGGCCACACTGGCCAAGCTTGACCGTCCACCGTACACACATCACAAATTGCACTCACTAGTCCAAGAGCCAACCACACGCACAGACTGTCAAACGCAACGCCCCCCCACACAAACCCACATGCGGAACGCACACAAACCACAGCAAAAAGAACGCCGAAATCATGCAACACACATTTCACGCACTACACACATCGCTCCAGGCACACACGCAACATACAGCACACATCGCTCCAGGCACACACGCAACATACAGCACACAGAGGCTCGCGGAATGCGCAATGCCAAACACACAACATATACACAAAGGTATCCGTCATACATAACACACGATATCTCACTCAACTTGCAAAATGCACAGACCACAGAACAGAGTAGAATACACACAACACAAACGCAGATCACAGAACAACAAACACATCACACGGCACACACAGGCATCACACACAGAAAGTACTATCACAACTCATAGTAACACACCCCACACCCTGCATTAACAGTGCAACACACACATGACAACGCAACCACTACACACGCCACATAGAAAGCCACACGCAACGCACACTCAAGGAACAGCCGCAACACACACAAGAAAGCGCCCACCAACACACGTGCGTAGAGAACACACAGAACCTCTCAACACGCGCACAGCACAACACACACCGCAAACATGGCAGGGCATTGAAAGCACGCAATTCACGCAAATCACGCTTCAAGGAGTACACGCAGTGCGCACAATGAGGCACACAAACAAGCGCAACCACACACACGCACACACACAGACAACACATCTCACATCACACACATAACTCAACCGAACACACACACGACCTCTCAAACACAGCCAAGCACGAATCCCAATCACACACGCAAAACAGACACGCCGCATACAAAAACAAGTGCAGTACACACACACACACACACACAACCAACGAAAACCCACGTAGCGCGCGTTTCACACACTACACATCACACACACAACCACGCACACACAACCCCACACTCATAGGCACGCACGGGCTGCACTATGCAACGCGCACACACACAAAACCCAAAACGTATCAGCACGAGCCACAAGACACATCAAAGCACATAACTGCTCACGACACCGCGCGAACGACATTTCACAGAGCACACACAATGAGGCACAGTCAACAAGCACAACCACACAGACAACCAATTTCAAATCACACACGTAACACACGCGCAACCACTCAAACACAACAACGCCTCAATCACAATCACAGACACAAAACGCGCAAAACCCTCTCCAATATGAAGGCAAAACACGTACCCAACAAGGAAGACAGCATACATTTCACGCACTGCACGCTGCCCACACAACCACGTAGAGACACGCCACCCAGATATCCTCGCACAAGAGCGCAAAACGGAACACGCACTACACAGAAACATGAAACACAACAGTCGCAAGAGACACACACCGGACACATCAAGGCACCTAACTGCCCACAATACACATGAAATTCATCGCACAGATGACATACTGCACGCACCATGCGACATGCTAAACAAGCACAACCGCACACGGTCAACACATCCCTCATCATGCGCACAACACAAACAGCCAAACATAACCGCAACCGCTTGGTGCTGCCTGCGTTTCACCTGCTGAACAGAACGCCCAAACGTCCTGCTTCCAGTGCTGGGCAGAAAGCAACTTGCCCTGCCTCCTCCCCTGCGGCTGGGCAGAAGACCTCTTCCTAGTATTCTTGTGTCTGGGAGTGTAAATACATATACATATAAGAAGCTCGCCTTGACACAGCAGTGTTTAACCGCCAGTCTGGAGATGGCTGAGCAGCCGATCACGGGGACTGAGACAGCGTCAGGGCCTTCTCTGCGGGACAACAGCCCCGAGGCTTGGGGCCCATCTGCCACCAGGCTTTGGAGAAGCTCGCACACCCCCTCTTGCTGACATGATGCTTGGGGACTGAAGCCAATGGGCACCGAGTTCTCAAAGCTCAGACTGTGGCATGGGAGATCGGCTTACATACCCCACAGACCGACCTGGGCATCTCTGAAGCAGCCACGTAGGTAGCAGAAAAAGCGACTTTTCAAATGCCCCGGCTAAATTCGTTGCATGCGGGCATTTCCCTTACAGCCGGGCTTCCTCAGCAAGGCCTCGTACTAACGGCCGCGCAAGCGAGCCCCCGCCGCCTCAGCGAAAGAGGGCCCTACGCAGCACATTCCACTCAGGCACCTACAGGGCAGGCACGCGGGACAGACATGGAAAGCACATTACGAGGAAAATTCGTTGTATGCGGGCATTTCCCCGACAGCCAGGCTTCCTCGGCCAGGCCACACGTTAATGGCCACCACACAGGCGAGCGCCCGGCACTCAGCAAAAGAGAGCTCTACGCAGGAGACTTCGCTCAGGTGCCTCGAGTGCAGGCACACAGGGCAGACACGGAAAGCATGTGGCAAGCTCAGTTTCAGCCTCCACGGCAATGACTTCAATGATTCCTTGAACGGGCCATCCTGCACTGGTTTCTTTCACTCACATAAGCTGAATCCAAAGCTGGCCTGCCTCCACTGCTGTTATTTCAGAGCATCTTGTTCTGCAACTGCCTGTGTGTCTAGTGCGAAGGCCTACTCGCGGCCCACGTACGCCTTCGAGATAAAGGGCGTACGTACAGAGTAAACACCGCCTTCTACGGCAGTGTTTACTCTTCTCCTTATCACCTGGGAGAACATGGCATGCAAGGCGAAAGCAGCCTGGTATTCTCTCAGGGAGGGTCTCCTCAGTGCGCGGTGAGTTGTTTCCCCAGCGAAGTCCGGCCCAAGGCTCTCCTGCAGCAGTTTCTGACACTTTACTACAAAGGCATCTTCAGGGCCTTTGCAATTCAATGGATGAGGTGGCGGCTTCTTGCGTCCTCGGGGCCTAAGGCCCGCCCGGAGGACTACAAACCTGTGGAGAAAACGCACAAGCATGAGAGGCTGTCTTCTGTGCACTTGAATGCAGAAGTCTCTCAACACACGAACAGCACATCACACTAAACATCACACCGCACACGCACCGAGAACATGACTGCACACAACGCACATGAGCCACGGTTCCCAGAGTGAACACAACGCACACAGTGGGCCACACTGGCCAAGCTTGACCGTCCACCGTACACACATCACAAATTGCACTCACTAGTCCAAGAGCCAACCACACGCACAGACTGTCAAACGCAACGCCCCCCCACACAAACCCACATGCGGAACGCACACAAACCACAGCAAAAAGAACGCCGAAATCATGCAACACACATTTCACGCACTACACACATCGCTCCAGGCACACACGCAACATACAGCACACATCGCTCCAGGCACACACGCAACATACAGCACACAGAGGCTCGCGGAATGCGCAATGCCAAACACACAACATATACACAAAGGTATCCGTCATACATAACACACGATATCTCACTCAACTTGCAAAATGCACAGACCACAGAACAGAGTAGAATACACACAACACAAACGCAGATCACAGAACAACAAACACATCACACGGCACACACAGGCATCACACACAGAAAGTACTATCACAACTCATAGTAACACACCCCACACCCTGCATTAACAGTGCAACACACACATGACAACGCAACCACTACACACGCCACATAGAAAGCCACACGCAACGCACACTCAAGGAACAGCCGCAACACACACAAGAAAGCGCCCACCAACACACGTGCGTAGAGAACACACAGAACCTCTCAACACGCGCACAGCACAACACACACCGCAAACATGGCAGGGCATTGAAAGCACGCAATTCACGCAAATCACGCTTCAAGGAGTACACGCAGTGCGCACAATGAGGCACACAAACAAGCGCAACCACACACACGCACACACACAGACAACACATCTCACATCACACACATAACTCAACCGAACACACACACGACCTCTCAAACACAGCCAAGCACGAATCCCAATCACACACGCAAAACAGACACGCCGCATACAAAAACAAGTGCAGTACACACACACACACACACACAACCAACGAAAACCCACGTAGCGCGCGTTTCACACACTACACATCACACACACAACCACGCACACACAACCCCACACTCATAGGCACGCACGGGCTGCACTATGCAACGCGCACACACACAAAACCCAAAACGTATCAGCACGAGCCACAAGACACATCAAAGCACATAACTGCTCACGACACCGCGCGAACGACATTTCACAGAGCACACACAATGAGGCACAGTCAACAAGCACAACCACACAGACAACCAATTTCAAATCACACACGTAACACACGCGCAACCACTCAAACACAACAACGCCTCAATCACAATCACAGACACAAAACGCGCAAAACCCTCTCCAATATGAAGGCAAAACACGTACCCAACAAGGAAGACAGCATACATTTCACGCACTGCACGCTGCCCACACAACCACGTAGAGACACGCCACCCAGATATCCTCGCACAAGAGCGCAAAACGGAACACGCACTACACAGAAACATGAAACACAACAGTCGCAAGAGACACACACCGGACACATCAAGGCACCTAACTGCCCACAATACACATGAAATTCATCGCACAGATGACATACTGCACGCACCATGCGACATGCTAAACAAGCACAACCGCACACGGTCAACACATCCCTCATCATGCGCACAACACAAACAGCCAAACATAACCGCAACCGCTTGGTGCTGCCTGCGTTTCACCTGCTGAACAGAACGCCCAAACGTCCTGCTTCCAGTGCTGGGCAGAAAGCAACTTGCCCTGCCTCCTCCCCTGCGGCTGGGCAGAAGACCTCTTCCTAGTATTCTTGTGTCTGGGAGTGTAAATACATATACATATAAGAAGCTCGCCTTGACACAGCAGTGTTTAACCGCCAGTCTGGAGATGGCTGAGCAGCCGATCACGGGGACTGAGACAGCGTCAGGGCCTTCTCTGCGGGACAACAGCCCCGAGGCTTGGGGCCCATCTGCCACCAGGCTTTGGAGAAGCTCGCACACCCCCTCTTGCTGACATGATGCTTGGGGACTGAAGCCAATGGGCACCGAGTTCTCAAAGCTCAGACTGTGGCATGGGAGATCGGCTTACATACCCCACAGACCGACCTGGGCATCTCTGAAGCAGCCACGTAGGTAGCAGAAAAAGCGACTTTTCAAATGCCCCGGCTAAATTCGTTGCATGCGGGCATTTCCCTTACAGCCGGGCTTCCTCAGCAAGGCCTCGTACTAACGGCCGCGCAAGCGAGCCCCCGCCGCCTCAGCGAAAGAGGGCCCTACGCAGCACATTCCACTCAGGCACCTACAGGGCAGGCACGCGGGACAGACATGGAAAGCACATTACGAGGAAAATTCGTTGTATGCGGGCATTTCCCCGACAGCCAGGCTTCCTCGGCCAGGCCACACGTTAATGGCCACCACACAGGCGAGCGCCCGGCACTCAGCAAAAGAGAGCTCTACGCAGGAGACTTCGCTCAGGTGCCTCGAGTGCAGGCACACAGGGCAGACACGGAAAGCATGTGGCAAGCTCAGTTTCAGCCTCCACGGCAATGACTTCAATGATTCCTTGAACGGGCCATCCTGCACTGGTTTCTTTCACTCACATAAGCTGAATCCAAAGCTGGCCTGCCTCCACTGCTGTTATTTCAGAGCATCTTGTTCTGCAACTGCCTGTGTGTCTAGTGCGAAGGCCTACTCGCGGCCCACGTACGCCTTCGAGATAAAGGGCGTACGTACAGAGTAAACACCGCCTTCTACGGCAGTGTTTACTCTTCTCCTTATCACCTGGGAGAACATGGCATGCAAGGCGAAAGCAGCCTGGTATTCTCTCAGGGAGGGTCTCCTCAGTGCGCGGTGAGTTGTTTCCCCAGCGAAGTCCGGCCCAAGGCTCTCCTGCAGCAGTTTCTGACACTTTACTACAAAGGCATCTTCAGGGCCTTTGCAATTCAGTGGATGAGGTGGCGGCTTCTTGCGTCCTCGGGGCCTAAGGCCCGCCCGGAGGATTACAAACCTGTGGAGAAAACGCACAAGCATGAGAGGCTGTCTTCTGTGCACTTGAATGCAGAAGTCTCTCAACACACGAACAGCACATCACACTAAACATCACACCGCACACGCACCGAGAACATGACTGCACACAACGCACATGAGCCACGGTTCCCAGAGTGAACACAACGCACACAGTGGGCCACACTGGCCAAGCTTGACCGTCCACCGTACACACATCACAAATTGCACTCACTAGTCCAAGAGCCAACCACACGCACAGACTGTCAAACGCAACGCCCCCCCACACAAACCCACATGCGGAACGCACACAAACCACAGCAAAAAGAACGCCGAAATCATGCAACACACATTTCACGCACTACACACATCGCTCCAGGCACACACGCAACATACAGCACACATCGCTCCAGGCACACACGCAACATACAGCACACAGAGGCTCGCGGAATGCGCAATGCCAAACACACAACATATACACAAAGGTATCCGTCATACATAACACACGATATCTCACTCAACTTGCAAAATGCACAGACCACAGAACAGAGTAGAATACACACAACACAAACGCAGATCACAGAACAACAAACACATCACACGGCACACACAGGCATCACACACAGAAAGTACTATCACAACTCATAGTAACACACCCCACACCCTGCATTAACAGTGCAACACACACATGACAACGCAACCACTACACACGCCACATAGAAAGCCACACGCAACGCACACTCAAGGAACAGCCGCAACACACACAAGAAAGCGCCCACCAACACACGTGCGTAGAGAACACACAGAACCTCTCAACACGCGCACAGCACAACACACACCGCAAACATGGCAGGGCATTGAAAGCACGCAATTCACGCAAATCACGCTTCAAGGAGTACACGCAGTGCGCACAATGAGGCACACAAACAAGCGCAACCACACACACGCACACACACAGACAACACATCTCACATCACACACATAACTCAACCGAACACACACACGACCTCTCAAACACAGCCAAGCACGAATCCCAATCACACACGCAAAACAGACACACCGCATACAAAAACAAGTGCAGTACACACACACACACACACACAACCAACGAAAACCCACGTAGCGCGCGTTTCACACACTACACATCACACACACAACCACGCACACACAACCCCACACTCATAGGCACGCACGGGCTGCACTATGCAACGCGCACACACACAAAACCCAAAACGTATCAGCACGAGCCACAAGACACATCAAAGCACATAACTGCTCACGACACCGCGCGAACGACATTTCACAGAGCACACACAATGAGGCACAGTCAACAAGCACAACCACACAGACAACCAATTTCAAATCACACACGTAACACACGCGCAACCACTCAAACACAACAACGCCTCAATCACAATCACAGACACAAAACGCGCAAAACCCTCTCCAATATGAAGGCAAAACACGTACCCAACAAGGAAGACAGCATACATTTCACGCACTGCACGCTGCCCACACAACCACGTAGAGACACGCCACCCAGATATCCTCGCACAAGAGCGCAAAACGGAACACGCACTACACAGAAACATGAAACACAACAGTCGCAAGAGACACACACCGGACACATCAAGGCACCTAACTGCCCACAATACACATGAAATTCATCGCACAGATGACATACTGCACGCACCATGCGACATGCTAAACAAGCACAACCGCACACGGTCAACACATCCCTCATCATGCGCACAACACAAACAGCCAAACATAACCGCAACCGCTTGGTGCTGCCTGCGTTTCACCTGCTGAACAGAACGCCCAAACGTCCTGCTTCCAGTGCTGGGCAGAAAGCAACTTGCCCTGCCTCCTCCCCTGCGGCTGGGCAGAAGACCTCTTCCTAGTATTCTTGTGTCTGGGAGTGTAAATACATATACATATAAGAAGCTCGCCTTGACACAGCAGTGTTTAACCGCCAGTCTGGAGATGGCTGAGCAGCCGATCACGGGGACTGAGACAGCGTCAGGGCCTTCTCTGCGGGACAACAGCCCCGAGGCTTGGGGCCCATCTGCCACCAGGCTTTGGAGAAGCTCGCACACCCCCTCTTGCTGACATGATGCTTGGGGACTGAAGCCAATGGGCACCGAGTTCTCAAAGCTCAGACTGTGGCATGGGAGATCGGCTTACATACCCCACAGACCGACCTGGGCATCTCTGAAGCAGCCACGTAGGTAGCAGAAAAAGCGACTTTTCAAATGCCCCGGCTAAATTCGTTGCATGCGGGCATTTCCCTTACAGCCGGGCTTCCTCAGCAAGGCCTCGTACTAACGGCCGCGCAAGCGAGCCCCCGCCGCCTCAGCGAAAGAGGGCCCTACGCAGCACATTCCACTCAGGCACCTACAGGGCAGGCACGCGGGACAGACATGGAAAGCACATTACGAGGAAAATTCGTTGTATGCGGGCATTTCCCCGACAGCCAGGCTTCCTCGGCCAGGCCACACGTTAATGGCCACCACACAGGCGAGCGCCCGGCACTCAGCAAAAGAGAGCTCTACGCAGGAGACTTCGCTCAGGTGCCTCGAGTGCAGGCACACAGGGCAGACACGGAAAGCATGTGGCAAGCTCAGTTTCAGCCTCCACGGCAATGACTTCAATGATTCCTTGAACGGGCCATCCTGCACTGGTTTCTTTCACTCACATAAGCTGAATCCAAAGCTGGCCTGCCTCCACTGCTGTTATTTCAGAGCATCTTGTTCTGCAACTGCCTGTGTGTCTAGTGCGAAGGCCTACTCGCGGCCCACGTACGCCTTCGAGATAAAGGGCGTACGTACAGAGTAAACACCGCCTTCTACGGCAGTGTTTACTCTTCTCCTTATCACCTGGGAGAACATGGCATGCAAGGCGAAAGCAGCCTGGTATTCTCTCAGGGAGGGTCTCCTCAGTGCGCGGTGAGTTGTTTCCCCAGCGAAGTCCGGCCCAAGGCTCTCCTGCAGCAGTTTCTGACACTTTACTACAAAGGCATCTTCAGGGCCTTTGCAATTCAGTGGATGAGGTGGCGGCTTCTTGCGTCCTCGGGGCCTAAGGCCCGCCCGGAGGACTACAAACCTGTGGAGAAAACGCACAAGCATGAGAGGCTGTCTTCTGTGCACTTGAATGCAGAAGTCTCTCAACACACGAACAGCACATCACACTAAACATCACACCGCACACGCACCGAGAACATGACTGCACACAACGCACATGAGCCACGGTTCCCAGAGTGAACACAACGCACACAGTGGGCCACACTGGCCAAGCTTGACCGTCCACCGTACACACATCACAAATTGCACTCACTAGTCCAAGAGCCAACCACACGCACAGACTGTCAAACGCAACGCCCCCCCACACAAACCCACATGCGGAACGCACACAAACCACAGCAAAAAGAACGCCGAAATCATGCAACACACATTTCACGCACTACACACATCGCTCCAGGCACACACGCAACATACAGCACACATCGCTCCAGGCACACACGCAACATACAGCACACAGAGGCTCGCGGAATGCGCAATGCCAAACACACAACATATACACAAAGGTATCCGTCATACATAACACACGATATCTCACTCAACTTGCAAAATGCACAGACCACAGAACAGAGTAGAATACACACAACACAAACGCAGATCACAGAACAACAAACACATCACACGGCACACACAGGCATCACACACAGAAAGTACTATCACAACTCATAGTAACACACCCCACACCCTGCATTAACAGTGCAACACACACATGACAACGCAACCACTACACACGCCACATAGAAAGCCACACGCAACGCACACTCAAGGAACAGCCGCAACACACACAAGAAAGCGCCCACCAACACACGTGCGTAGAGAACACACAGAACCTCTCAACACGCGCACAGCACAACACACACCGCAAACATGGCAGGGCATTGAAAGCACGCAATTCACGCAAATCACGCTTCAAGGAGTACACGCAGTGCGCACAATGAGGCACACAAACAAGCGCAACCACACACACGCACACACACAGACAACACATCTCACATCACACACATAACTCAACCGAACACACACACGACCTCTCAAACACAGCCAAGCACGAATCCCAATCACACACGCAAAACAGACACGCCGCATACAAAAACAAGTGCAGTACACACACACACACACACACAACCAACGAAAACCCACGTAGCGCGCGTTTCACACACTACACATCACACACACAACCACGCACACACAACCCCACACTCATAGGCACGCACGGGCTGCACTATGCAACGCGCACACACACAAAACCCAAAACGTATCAGCACGAGCCACAAGACACATCAAAGCACATAACTGCTCACGACACCGCGCGAACGACATTTCACAGAGCACACACAATGAGGCACAGTCAACAAGCACAACCACACAGACAACCAATTTCAAATCACACACGTAACACACGCGCAACCACTCAAACACAACAACGCCTCAATCACAATCACAGACACAAAACGCGCAAAACCCTCTCCAATATGAAGGCAAAACACGTACCCAACAAGGAAGACAGCATACATTTCACGCACTGCACGCTGCCCACACAACCACGTAGAGACACGCCACCCAGATATCCTCGCACAAGAGCGCAAAACGGAACACGCACTACACAGAAACATGAAACACAACAGTCGCAAGAGACACACACCGGACACATCAAGGCACCTAACTGCCCACAATACACATGAAATTCATCGCACAGATGACATACTGCACGCACCATGCGACATGCTAAACAAGCACAACCGCACACGGTCAACACATCCCTCATCATGCGCACAACACAAACAGCCAAACATAACCGCAACCGCTTGGTGCTGCCTGCGTTTCACCTGCTGAACAGAACGCCCAAACGTCCTGCTTCCAGTGCTGGGCAGAAAGCAACTTGCCCTGCCTCCTCCCCTGCGGCTGGGCAGAAGACCTCTTCCTAGTATTCTTGTGTCTGGGAGTGTAAATACATATACATATAAGAAGCTCGCCTTGACACAGCAGTGTTTAACCGCCAGTCTGGAGATGGCTGAGCAGCCGATCACGGGGACTGAGACAGCGTCAGGGCCTTCTCTGCGGGACAACAGCCCCGAGGCTTGGGGCCCATCTGCCACCAGGCTTTGGAGAAGCTCGCACACCCCCTCTTGCTGACATGATGCTTGGGGACTGAAGCCAATGGGCACCGAGTTCTCAAAGCTCAGACTGTGGCATGGGAGATCGGCTTACATACCCCACAGACCGACCTGGGCATCTCTGAAGCAGCCACGTAGGTAGCAGAAAAAGCGACTTTTCAAATGCCCCGGCTAAATTCGTTGCATGCGGGCATTTCCCTTACAGCCGGGCTTCCTCAGCAAGGCCTCGTACTAACGGCCGCGCAAGCGAGCCCCCGCCGCCTCAGCGAAAGAGGGCCCTACGCAGCACATTCCACTCAGGCACCTACAGGGCAGGCACGCGGGACAGACATGGAAAGCACATTACGAGGAAAATTCGTTGTATGCGGGCATTTCCCCGACAGCCAGGCTTCCTCGGCCAGGCCACACGTTAATGGCCACCACACAGGCGAGCGCCCGGCACTCAGCAAAAGAGAGCTCTACGCAGGAGACTTCGCTCAGGTGCCTCGAGTGCAGGCACACAGGGCAGACACGGAAAGCATGTGGCAAGCTCAGTTTCAGCCTCCACGGCAATGACTTCAATGATTCCTTGAACGGGCCATCCTGCACTGGTTTCTTTCACTCACATAAGCTGAATCCAAAGCTGGCCTGCCTCCACTGCTGTTATTTCAGAGCATCTTGTTCTGCAACTGCCTGTGTGTCTAGTGCGAAGGCCTACTCGCGGCCCACGTACGCCTTCGAGATAAAGGGCGTACGTACAGAGTAAACACCGCCTTCTACGGCAGTGTTTACTCTTCTCCTTATCACCTGGGAGAACATGGCATGCAAGGCGAAAGCAGCCTGGTATTCTCTCAGGGAGGGTCTCCTCAGTGCGCGGTGAGTTGTTTCCCCAGCGAAGTCCGGCCCAAGGCTCTCCTGCAGCAGTTTCTGACACTTTACTACAAAGGCATCTTCAGGGCCTTTGCAATTCAGTGGATGAGGTGGCGGCTTCTTGCGTCCTCGGGGCCTAAGGCCCGCCCGGAGGACTACAAACCTGTGGAGAAAACGCACAAGCATGAGAGGCTGTCTTCTGTGCACTTGAATGCAGAAGTCTCTCAACACACGAACAGCACATCACACTAAACATCACACCGCACACGCACCGAGAACATGACTGCACACAACGCACATGAGCCACGGTTCCCAGAGTGAACACAACGCACACAGTGGGCCACACTGGCCAAGCTTGACCGTCCACCGTACACACATCACAAATTGCACTCACTAGTCCAAGAGCCAACCACACGCACAGACTGTCAAACGCAACGCCCCCCCACACAAACCCACATGCGGAACGCACACAAACCACAGCAAAAAGAACGCCGAAATCATGCAACACACATTTCACGCACTACACACATCGCTCCAGGCACACACGCAACATACAGCACACATCGCTCCAGGCACACACGCAACATACAGCACACAGAGGCTCGCGGAATGCGCAATGCCAAACACACAACATATACACAAAGGTATCCGTCATACATAACACACGATATCTCACTCAACTTGCAAAATGCACAGACCACAGAACAGAGTAGAATACACACAACACAAACGCAGATCACAGAACAACAAACACATCACACGGCACACACAGGCATCACACACAGAAAGTACTATCACAACTCATAGTAACACACCCCACACCCTGCATTAACAGTGCAACACACACATGACAACGCAACCACTACACACGCCACATAGAAAGCCACACGCAACGCACACTCAAGGAACAGCCGCAACACACACAAGAAAGCGCCCACCAACACACGTGCGTAGAGAACACACAGAACCTCTCAACACGCGCACAGCACAACACACACCGCAAACATGGCAGGGCATTGAAAGCACGCAATTCACGCAAATCACGCTTCAAGGAGTACACGCAGTGCGCACAATGAGGCACACAAACAAGCGCAACCACACACACGCACACACACAGACAACACATCTCACATCACACACATAACTCAACCGAACACACACACGACCTCTCAAACACAGCCAAGCACGAATCCCAATCACACACGCAAAACAGACACGCCGCATACAAAAACAAGTGCAGTACACACACACACACACACACAACCAACGAAAACCCACGTAGCGCGCGTTTCACACACTACACATCACACACACAACCACGCACACACAACCCCACACTCATAGGCACGCACGGGCTGCACTATGCAACGCGCACACACACAAAACCCAAAACGTATCAGCACGAGCCACAAGACACATCAAAGCACATAACTGCTCACGACACCGCGCGAACGACATTTCACAGAGCACACACAATGAGGCACAGTCAACAAGCACAACCACACAGACAACCAATTTCAAATCACACACGTAACACACGCGCAACCACTCAAACACAACAACGCCTCAATCACAATCACAGACACAAAACGCGCAAAACCCTCTCCAATATGAAGGCAAAACACGTACCCAACAAGGAAGACAGCATACATTTCACGCACTGCACGCTGCCCACACAACCACGTAGAGACACGCCACCCAGATATCCTCGCACAAGAGCGCAAAACGGAACACGCACTACACAGAAACATGAAACACAACAGTCGCAAGAGACACACACCGGACACATCAAGGCACCTAACTGCCCACAATACACATGAAATTCATCGCACAGATGACATACTGCACGCACCATGCGACATGCTAAACAAGCACAACCGCACACGGTCAACACATCCCTCATCATGCGCACAACACAAACAGCCAAACATAACCGCAACCGCTTGGTGCTGCCTGCGTTTCACCTGCTGAACAGAACGCCCAAACGTCCTGCTTCCAGTGCTGGGCAGAAAGCAACTTGCCCTGCCTCCTCCCCTGCGGCTGGGCAGAAGACCTCTTCCTAGTATTCTTGTGTCTGGGAGTGTAAATACATATACATATAAGAAGCTCGCCTTGACACAGCAGTGTTTAACCGCCAGTCTGGAGATGGCTGAGCAGCCGATCACGGGGACTGAGACAGCGTCAGGGCCTTCTCTGCGGGACAACAGCCCCGAGGCTTGGGGCCCATCTGCCACCAGGCTTTGGAGAAGCTCGCACACCCCCTCTTGCTGACATGATGCTTGGGGACTGAAGCCAATGGGCACCGAGTTCTCAAAGCTCAGACTGTGGCATGGGAGATCGGCTTACATACCCCACAGACCGACCTGGGCATCTCTGAAGCAGCCACGTAGGTAGCAGAAAAAGCGACTTTTCAAATGCCCCGGCTAAATTCGTTGCATGCGGGCATTTCCCTTACAGCCGGGCTTCCTCAGCAAGGCCTCGTACTAACGGCCGCGCAAGCGAGCCCCCGCCGCCTCAGCGAAAGAGGGCCCTACGCAGCACATTCCACTCAGGCACCTACAGGGCAGGCACGCGGGACAGACATGGAAAGCACATTACGAGGAAAATTCGTTGTATGCGGGCATTTCCCCGACAGCCAGGCTTCCTCGGCCAGGCCACACGTTAATGGCCACCACACAGGCGAGCGCCCGGCACTCAGCAAAAGAGAGCTCTACGCAGGAGACTTCGCTCAGGTGCCTCGAGTGCAGGCACACAGGGCAGACACGGAAAGCATGTGGCAAGCTCAGTTTCAGCCTCCACGGCAATGACTTCAATGATTCCTTGAACGGGCCATCCTGCACTGGTTTCTTTCACTCACATAAGCTGAATCCAAAGCTGGCCTGCCTCCACTGCTGTTATTTCAGAGCATCTTGTTCTGCAACTGCCTGTGTGTCTAGTGCGAAGGCCTACTCGCGGCCCACGTACGCCTTCGAGATAAAGGGCGTACGTACAGAGTAAACACCGCCTTCTACGGCAGTGTTTACTCTTCTCCTTATCACCTGGGAGAACATGGCATGCAAGGCGAAAGCAGCCTGGTATTCTCTCAGGGAGGGTCTCCTCAGTGCGCGGTGAGTTGTTTCCCCAGCGAAGTCCGGCCCAAGGCTCTCCTGCAGCAGTTTCTGACACTTTACTACAAAGGCATCTTCAGGGCCTTTGCAATTCAGTGGATGAGGTGGCGGCTTCTTGCGTCCTCGGGGCCTAAGGCCCGCCCGGAGGACTACAAACCTGTGGAGAAAACGCACAAGCATGAGAGGCTGTCTTCTGTGCACTTGAATGCAGAAGTCTCTCAACACACGAACAGCACATCACACTAAACATCACACCGCACACGCACCGAGAACATGACTGCACACAACGCACATGAGCCACGGTTCCCAGAGTGAACACAACGCACACAGTGGGCCACACTGGCCAAGCTTGACCGTCCACCGTACACACATCACAAATTGCACTCACTAGTCCAAGAGCCAACCACACGCACAGACTGTCAAACGCAACGCCCCCCCACACAAACCCACATGCGGAACGCACACAAACCACAGCAAAAAGAACGCCGAAATCATGCAACACACATTTCACGCACTACACACATCGCTCCAGGCACACACGCAACATACAGCACACATCGCTCCAGGCACACACGCAACATACAGCACACAGAGGCTCGCGGAATGCGCAATGCCAAACACACAACATATACACAAAGGTATCCGTCATACATAACACACGATATCTCACTCAACTTGCAAAATGCACAGACCACAGAACAGAGTAGAATACACACAACACAAACGCAGATCACAGAACAACAAACACATCACACGGCACACACAGGCATCACACACAGAAAGTACTATCACAACTCATAGTAACACACCCCACACCCTGCATTAACAGTGCAACACACACATGACAACGCAACCACTACACACGCCACATAGAAAGCCACACGCAACGCACACTCAAGGAACAGCCGCAACACACACAAGAAAGCGCCCACCAACACACGTGCGTAGAGAACACACAGAACCTCTCAACACGCGCACAGCACAACACACACCGCAAACATGGCAGGGCATTGAAAGCACGCAATTCACGCAAATCACGCTTCAAGGAGTACACGCAGTGCGCACAATGAGGCACACAAACAAGCGCAACCACACACACGCACACACACAGACAACACATCTCACATCACACACATAACTCAACCGAACACACACACGACCTCTCAAACACAGCCAAGCACGAATCCCAATCACACACGCAAAACAGACACGCCGCATACAAAAACAAGTGCAGTACACACACACACACACACACAACCAACGAAAACCCACGTAGCGCGCGTTTCACACACTACACATCACACACACAACCACGCACACACAACCCCACACTCATAGGCACGCACGGGCTGCACTATGCAACGCGCACACACACAAAACCCAAAACGTATCAGCACGAGCCACAAGACACATCAAAGCACATAACTGCTCACGACACCGCGCGAACGACATTTCACAGAGCACACACAATGAGGCACAGTCAACAAGCACAACCACACAGACAACCAATTTCAAATCACACACGTAACACACGCGCAACCACTCAAACACAACAACGCCTCAATCACAATCACAGACACAAAACGCGCAAAACCCTCTCCAATATGAAGGCAAAACACGTACCCAACAAGGAAGACAGCATACATTTCACGCACTGCACGCTGCCCACACAACCACGTAGAGACACGCCACCCAGATATCCTCGCACAAGAGCGCAAAACGGAACACGCACTACACAGAAACATGAAACACAACAGTCGCAAGAGACACACACCGGACACATCAAGGCACCTAACTGCCCACAATACACATGAAATTCATCGCACAGATGACATACTGCACGCACCATGCGACATGCTAAACAAGCACAACCGCACACGGTCAACACATCCCTCATCATGCGCACAACACAAACAGCCAAACATAACCGCAACCGCTTGGTGCTGCCTGCGTTTCACCTGCTGAACAGAACGCCCAAACGTCCTGCTTCCAGTGCTGGGCAGAAAGCAACTTGCCCTGCCTCCTCCCCTGCGGCTGGGCAGAAGACCTCTTCCTAGTATTCTTGTGTCTGGGAGTGTAAATACATATACATATAAGAAGCTCGCCTTGACACAGCAGTGTTTAACCGCCAGTCTGGAGATGGCTGAGCAGCCGATCACGGGGACTGAGACAGCGTCAGGGCCTTCTCTGCGGGACAACAGCCCCGAGGCTTGGGGCCCATCTGCCACCAGGCTTTGGAGAAGCTCGCACACCCCCTCTTGCTGACATGATGCTTGGGGACTGAAGCCAATGGGCACCGAGTTCTCAAAGCTCAGACTGTGGCATGGGAGATCGGCTTACATACCCCACAGACCGACCTGGGCATCTCTGAAGCAGCCACGTAGGTAGCAGAAAAAGCGACTTTTCAAATGCCCCGGCTAAATTCGTTGCATGCGGGCATTTCCCTTACAGCCGGGCTTCCTCAGCAAGGCCTCGTACTAACGGCCGCGCAAGCGAGCCCCCGCCGCCTCAGCGAAAGAGGGCCCTACGCAGCACATTCCACTCAGGCACCTACAGGGCAGGCACGCGGGACAGACATGGAAAGCACATTACGAGGAAAATTCGTTGTATGCGGGCATTTCCCCGACAGCCAGGCTTCCTCGGCCAGGCCACACGTTAATGGCCACCACACAGGCGAGCGCCCGGCACTCAGCAAAAGAGAGCTCTACGCAGGAGACTTCGCTCAGGTGCCTCGAGTGCAGGCACACAGGGCAGACACGGAAAGCATGTGGCAAGCTCAGTTTCAGCCTCCACGGCAATGACTTCAATGATTCCTTGAACGGGCCATCCTGCACTGGTTTCTTTCACTCACATAAGCTGAATCCAAAGCTGGCCTGCCTCCACTGCTGTTATTTCAGAGCATCTTGTTCTGCAACTGCCTGTGTGTCTAGTGCGAAGGCCTACTCGCGGCCCACGTACGCCTTCGAGATAAAGGGCGTACGTACAGAGTAAACACCGCCTTCTACGGCAGTGTTTACTCTTCTCCTTATCACCTGGGAGAACATGGCATGCAAGGCGAAAGCAGCCTGGTATTCTCTCAGGGAGGGTCTCCTCAGTGCGCGGTGAGTTGTTTCCCCAGCGAAGTCCGGCCCAAGGCTCTCCTGCAGCAGTTTCTGACACTTTACTACAAAGGCATCTTCAGGGCCTTTGCAATTCAATGGATGAGGTGGCGGCTTCTTGCGTCCTCGGGGCCTAAGGCCCGCCCGGAGGACTACAAACCTGTGGAGAAAACGCACAAGCATGAGAGGCTGTCTTCTGTGCACTTGAATGCAGAAGTCTCTCAACACACGAACAGCACATCACACTAAACATCACACCGCACACGCACCGAGAACATGACTGCACACAACGCACATGAGCCACGGTTCCCAGAGTGAACACAACGCACACAGTGGGCCACACTGGCCAAGCTTGACCGTCCACCGTACACACATCACAAATTGCACTCACTAGTCCAAGAGCCAACCACACGCACAGACTGTCAAACGCAACGCCCCCCCACACAAACCCACATGCGGAACGCACACAAACCACAGCAAAAAGAACGCCGAAATCATGCAACACACATTTCACGCACTACACACATCGCTCCAGGCACACACGCAACATACAGCACACATCGCTCCAGGCACACACGCAACATACAGCACACAGAGGCTCGCGGAATGCGCAATGCCAAACACACAACATATACACAAAGGTATCCGTCATACATAACACACGATATCTCACTCAACTTGCAAAATGCACAGACCACAGAACAGAGTAGAATACACACAACACAAACGCAGATCACAGAACAACAAACACATCACACGGCACACACAGGCATCACACACAGAAAGTACTATCACAACTCATAGTAACACACCCCACACCCTGCATTAACAGTGCAACACACACATGACAACGCAACCACTACACACGCCACATAGAAAGCCACACGCAACGCACACTCAAGGAACAGCCGCAACACACACAAGAAAGCGCCCACCAACACACGTGCGTAGAGAACACACAGAACCTCTCAACACGCGCACAGCACAACACACACCGCAAACATGGCAGGGCATTGAAAGCACGCAATTCACGCAAATCACGCTTCAAGGAGTACACGCAGTGCGCACAATGAGGCACACAAACAAGCGCAACCACACACACGCACACACACAGACAACACATCTCACATCACACACATAACTCAACCGAACACACACACGACCTCTCAAACACAGCCAAGCACGAATCCCAATCACACACGCAAAACAGACACGCCGCATACAAAAACAAGTGCAGTACACACACACACACACACACAACCAACGAAAACCCACGTAGCGCGCGTTTCACACACTACACATCACACACACAACCACGCACACACAACCCCACACTCATAGGCACGCACGGGCTGCACTATGCAACGCGCACACACACAAAACCCAAAACGTATCAGCACGAGCCACAAGACACATCAAAGCACATAACTGCTCACGACACCGCGCGAACGACATTTCACAGAGCACACACAATGAGGCACAGTCAACAAGCACAACCACACAGACAACCAATTTCAAATCACACACGTAACACACGCGCAACCACTCAAACACAACAACGCCTCAATCACAATCACAGACACAAAACGCGCAAAACCCTCTCCAATATGAAGGCAAAACACGTACCCAACAAGGAAGACAGCATACATTTCACGCACTGCACGCTGCCCACACAACCACGTAGAGACACGCCACCCAGATATCCTCGCACAAGAGCGCAAAACGGAACACGCACTACACAGAAACATGAAACACAACAGTCGCAAGAGACACACACCGGACACATCAAGGCACCTAACTGCCCACAATACACATGAAATTCATCGCACAGATGACATACTGCACGCACCATGCGACATGCTAAACAAGCACAACCGCACACGGTCAACACATCCCTCATCATGCGCACAACACAAACAGCCAAACATAACCGCAACCGCTTGGTGCTGCCTGCGTTTCACCTGCTGAACAGAACGCCCAAACGTCCTGCTTCCAGTGCTGGGCAGAAAGCAACTTGCCCTGCCTCCTCCCCTGCGGCTGGGCAGAAGACCTCTTCCTAGTATTCTTGTGTCTGGGAGTGTAAATACATATACATATAAGAAGCTCGCCTTGACACAGCAGTGTTTAACCGCCAGTCTGGAGATGGCTGAGCAGCCGATCACGGGGACTGAGACAGCGTCAGGGCCTTCTCTGCGGGACAACAGCCCCGAGGCTTGGGGCCCATCTGCCACCAGGCTTTGGAGAAGCTCGCACACCCCCTCTTGCTGACATGATGCTTGGGGACTGAAGCCAATGGGCACCGAGTTCTCAAAGCTCAGACTGTGGCATGGGAGATCGGCTTACATACCCCACAGACCGACCTGGGCATCTCTGAAGCAGCCACGTAGGTAGCAGAAAAAGCGACTTTTCAAATGCCCCGGCTAAATTCGTTGCATGCGGGCATTTCCCTTACAGCCGGGCTTCCTCAGCAAGGCCTCGTACTAACGGCCGCGCAAGCGAGCCCCCGCCGCCTCAGCGAAAGAGGGCCCTACGCAGCACATTCCACTCAGGCACCTACAGGGCAGGCACGCGGGACAGACATGGAAAGCACATTACGAGGAAAATTCGTTGTATGCGGGCATTTCCCCGACAGCCAGGCTTCCTCGGCCAGGCCACACGTTAATGGCCACCACACAGGCGAGCGCCCGGCACTCAGCAAAAGAGAGCTCTACGCAGGAGACTTCGCTCAGGTGCCTCGAGTGCAGGCACACAGGGCAGACACGGAAAGCATGTGGCAAGCTCAGTTTCAGCCTCCACGGCAATGACTTCAATGATTCCTTGAACGGGCCATCCTGCACTGGTTTCTTTCACTCACATAAGCTGAATCCAAAGCTGGCCTGCCTCCACTGCTGTTATTTCAGAGCATCTTGTTCTGCAACTGCCTGTGTGTCTAGTGCGAAGGCCTACTCGCGGCCCACGTACGCCTTCGAGATAAAGGGCGTACGTACAGAGTAAACACCGCCTTCTACGGCAGTGTTTACTCTTCTCCTTATCACCTGGGAGAACATGGCATGCAAGGCGAAAGCAGCCTGGTATTCTCTCAGGGAGGGTCTCCTCAGTGCGCGGTGAGTTGTTTCCCCAGCGAAGTCCGGCCCAAGGCTCTCCTGCAGCAGTTTCTGACACTTTACTACAAAGGCATCTTCAGGGCCTTTGCAATTCAGTGGATGAGGTGGCGGCTTCTTGCGTCCTCGGGGCCTAAGGCCCGCCCGGAGGACTACAAACCTGTGGAGAAAACGCACAAGCATGAGAGGCTGTCTTCTGTGCACTTGAATGCAGAAGTCTCTCAACACACGAACAGCACATCACACTAAACATCACACCGCACACGCACCGAGAACATGACTGCACACAACGCACATGAGCCACGGTTCCCAGAGTGAACACAACGCACACAGTGGGCCACACTGGCCAAGCTTGACCGTCCACCGTACACACATCACAAATTGCACTCACTAGTCCAAGAGCCAACCACACGCACAGACTGTCAAACGCAACGCCCCCCCACACAAACCCACATGCGGAACGCACACAAACCACAGCAAAAAGAACGCCGAAATCATGCAACACACATTTCACGCACTACACACATCGCTCCAGGCACACACGCAACATACAGCACACATCGCTCCAGGCACACACGCAACATACAGCACACAGAGGCTCGCGGAATGCGCAATGCCAAACACACAACATATACACAAAGGTATCCGTCATACATAACACACGATATCTCACTCAACTTGCAAAATGCACAGACCACAGAACAGAGTAGAATACACACAACACAAACGCAGATCACAGAACAACAAACACATCACACGGCACACACAGGCATCACACACAGAAAGTACTATCACAACTCATAGTAACACACCCCACACCCTGCATTAACAGTGCAACACACACATGACAACGCAACCACTACACACGCCACATAGAAAGCCACACGCAACGCACACTCAAGGAACAGCCGCAACACACACAAGAAAGCGCCCACCAACACACGTGCGTAGAGAACACACAGAACCTCTCAACACGCGCACAGCACAACACACACCGCAAACATGGCAGGGCATTGAAAGCACGCAATTCACGCAAATCACGCTTCAAGGAGTACACGCAGTGCGCACAATGAGGCACACAAACAAGCGCAACCACACACACGCACACACACAGACAACACATCTCACATCACACACATAACTCAACCGAACACACACACGACCTCTCAAACACAGCCAAGCACGAATCCCAATCACACACGCAAAACAGACACGCCGCATACAAAAACAAGTGCAGTACACACACACACACACACACAACCAACGAAAACCCACGTAGCGCGCGTTTCACACACTACACATCACACACACAACCACGCACACACAACCCCACACTCATAGGCACGCACGGGCTGCACTATGCAACGCGCACACACACAAAACCCAAAACGTATCAGCACGAGCCACAAGACACATCAAAGCACATAACTGCTCACGACACCGCGCGAACGACATTTCACAGAGCACACACAATGAGGCACAGTCAACAAGCACAACCACACAGACAACCAATTTCAAATCACACACGTAACACACGCGCAACCACTCAAACACAACAACGCCTCAATCACAATCACAGACACAAAACGCGCAAAACCCTCTCCAATATGAAGGCAAAACACGTACCCAACAAGGAAGACAGCATACATTTCACGCACTGCACGCTGCCCACACAACCACGTAGAGACACGCCACCCAGATATCCTCGCACAAGAGCGCAAAACGGAACACGCACTACACAGAAACATGAAACACAACAGTCGCAAGAGACACACACCGGACACATCAAGGCACCTAACTGCCCACAATACACATGAAATTCATCGCACAGATGACATACTGCACGCACCATGCGACATGCTAAACAAGCACAACCGCACACGGTCAACACATCCCTCATCATGCGCACAACACAAACAGCCAAACATAACCGCAACCGCTTGGTGCTGCCTGCGTTTCACCTGCTGAACAGAACGCCCAAACGTCCTGCTTCCAGTGCTGGGCAGAAAGCAACTTGCCCTGCCTCCTCCCCTGCGGCTGGGCAGAAGACCTCTTCCTAGTATTCTTGTGTCTGGGAGTGTAAATACATATACATATAAGAAGCTCGCCTTGACACAGCAGTGTTTAACCGCCAGTCTGGAGATGGCTGAGCAGCCGATCACGGGGACTGAGACAGCGTCAGGGCCTTCTCTGCGGGACAACAGCCCCGAGGCTTGGGGCCCATCTGCCACCAGGCTTTGGAGAAGCTCGCACACCCCCTCTTGCTGACATGATGCTTGGGGACTGAAGCCAATGGGCACCGAGTTCTCAAAGCTCAGACTGTGGCATGGGAGATCGGCTTACATACCCCACAGACCGACCTGGGCATCTCTGAAGCAGCCACGTAGGTAGCAGAAAAAGCGACTTTTCAAATGCCCCGGCTAAATTCGTTGCATGCGGGCATTTCCCTTACAGCCGGGCTTCCTCAGCAAGGCCTCGTACTAACGGCCGCGCAAGCGAGCCCCCGCCGCCTCAGCGAAAGAGGGCCCTACGCAGCACATTCCACTCAGGCACCTACAGGGCAGGCACGCGGGACAGACATGGAAAGCACATTACGAGGAAAATTCGTTGTATGCGGGCATTTCCCCGACAGCCAGGCTTCCTCGGCCAGGCCACACGTTAATGGCCACCACACAGGCGAGCGCCCGGCACTCAGCAAAAGAGAGCTCTACGCAGGAGACTTCGCTCAGGTGCCTCGAGTGCAGGCACACAGGGCAGACACGGAAAGCATGTGGCAAGCTCAGTTTCAGCCTCCACGGCAATGACTTCAATGATTCCTTGAACGGGCCATCCTGCACTGGTTTCTTTCACTCACATAAGCTGAATCCAAAGCTGGCCTGCCTCCACTGCTGTTATTTCAGAGCATCTTGTTCTGCAACTGCCTGTGTGTCTAGTGCGAAGGCCTACTCGCGGCCCACGTACGCCTTCGAGATAAAGGGCGTACGTACAGAGTAAACACCGCCTTCTACGGCAGTGTTTACTCTTCTCCTTATCACCTGGGAGAACATGGCATGCAAGGCGAAAGCAGCCTGGTATTCTCTCAGGGAGGGTCTCCTCAGTGCGCGGTGAGTTGTTTCCCCAGCGAAGTCCGGCCCAAGGCTCTCCTGCAGCAGTTTCTGACACTTTACTACAAAGGCATCTTCAGGGCCTTTGCAATTCAGTGGATGAGGTGGCGGCTTCTTGCGTCCTCGGGGCCTAAGGCCCGCCCGGAGGACTACAAACCTGTGGAGAAAACGCACAAGCATGAGAGGCTGTCTTCTGTGCACTTGAATGCAGAAGTCTCTCAACACACGAACAGCACATCACACTAAACATCACACCGCACACGCACCGAGAACATGACTGCACACAACGCACATGAGCCACGGTTCCCAGAGTGAACACAACGCACACAGTGGGCCACACTGGCCAAGCTTGACCGTCCACCGTACACACATCACAAATTGCACTCACTAGTCCAAGAGCCAACCACACGCACAGACTGTCAAACGCAACGCCCCCCCACACAAACCCACATGCGGAACGCACACAAACCACAGCAAAAAGAACGCCGAAATCATGCAACACACATTTCACGCACTACACACATCGCTCCAGGCACACACGCAACATACAGCACACATCGCTCCAGGCACACACGCAACATACAGCACACAGAGGCTCGCGGAATGCGCAATGCCAAACACACAACATATACACAAAGGTATCCGTCATACATAACACACGATATCTCACTCAACTTGCAAAATGCACAGACCACAGAACAGAGTAGAATACACACAACACAAACGCAGATCACAGAACAACAAACACATCACACGGCACACACAGGCATCACACACAGAAAGTACTATCACAACTCATAGTAACACACCCCACACCCTGCATTAACAGTGCAACACACACATGACAACGCAACCACTACACACGCCACATAGAAAGCCACACGCAACGCACACTCAAGGAACAGCCGCAACACACACAAGAAAGCGCCCACCAACACACGTGCGTAGAGAACACACAGAACCTCTCAACACGCGCACAGCACAACACACACCGCAAACATGGCAGGGCATTGAAAGCACGCAATTCACGCAAATCACGCTTCAAGGAGTACACGCAGTGCGCACAATGAGGCACACAAACAAGCGCAACCACACACACGCACACACACAGACAACACATCTCACATCACACACATAACTCAACCGAACACACACACGACCTCTCAAACACAGCCAAGCACGAATCCCAATCACACACGCAAAACAGACACGCCGCATACAAAAACAAGTGCAGTACACACACACACACACACACAACCAACGAAAACCCACGTAGCGCGCGTTTCACACACTACACATCACACACACAACCACGCACACACAACCCCACACTCATAGGCACGCACGGGCTGCACTATGCAACGCGCACACACACAAAACCCAAAACGTATCAGCACGAGCCACAAGACACATCAAAGCACATAACTGCTCACGACACCGCGCGAACGACATTTCACAGAGCACACACAATGAGGCACAGTCAACAAGCACAACCACACAGACAACCAATTTCAAATCACACACGTAACACACGCGCAACCACTCAAACACAACAACGCCTCAATCACAATCACAGACACAAAACGCGCAAAACCCTCTCCAATATGAAGGCAAAACACGTACCCAACAAGGAAGACAGCATACATTTCACGCACTGCACGCTGCCCACACAACCACGTAGAGACACGCCACCCAGATATCCTCGCACAAGAGCGCAAAACGGAACACGCACTACACAGAAACATGAAACACAACAGTCGCAAGAGACACACACCGGACACATCAAGGCACCTAACTGCCCACAATACACATGAAATTCATCGCACAGATGACATACTGCACGCACCATGCGACATGCTAAACAAGCACAACCGCACACGGTCAACACATCCCTCATCATGCGCACAACACAAACAGCCAAACATAACCGCAACCGCTTGGTGCTGCCTGCGTTTCACCTGCTGAACAGAACGCCCAAACGTCCTGCTTCCAGTGCTGGGCAGAAAGCAACTTGCCCTGCCTCCTCCCCTGCGGCTGGGCAGAAGACCTCTTCCTAGTATTCTTGTGTCTGGGAGTGTAAATACATATACATATAAGAAGCTCGCCTTGACACAGCAGTGTTTAACCGCCAGTCTGGAGATGGCTGAGCAGCCGATCACGGGGACTGAGACAGCGTCAGGGCCTTCTCTGCGGGACAACAGCCCCGAGGCTTGGGGCCCATCTGCCACCAGGCTTTGGAGAAGCTCGCACACCCCCTCTTGCTGACATGATGCTTGGGGACTGAAGCCAATGGGCACCGAGTTCTCAAAGCTCAGACTGTGGCATGGGAGATCGGCTTACATACCCCACAGACCGACCTGGGCATCTCTGAAGCAGCCACGTAGGTAGCAGAAAAAGCGACTTTTCAAATGCCCCGGCTAAATTCGTTGCATGCGGGCATTTCCCTTACAGCCGGGCTTCCTCAGCAAGGCCTCGTACTAACGGCCGCGCAAGCGAGCCCCCGCCGCCTCAGCGAAAGAGGGCCCTACGCAGCACATTCCACTCAGGCACCTACAGGGCAGGCACGCGGGACAGACATGGAAAGCACATTACGAGGAAAATTCGTTGTATGCGGGCATTTCCCCGACAGCCAGGCTTCCTCGGCCAGGCCACACGTTAATGGCCACCACACAGGCGAGCGCCCGGCACTCAGCAAAAGAGAGCTCTACGCAGGAGACTTCGCTCAGGTGCCTCGAGTGCAGGCACACAGGGCAGACACGGAAAGCATGTGGCAAGCTCAGTTTCAGCCTCCACGGCAATGACTTCAATGATTCCTTGAACGGGCCATCCTGCACTGGTTTCTTTCACTCACATAAGCTGAATCCAAAGCTGGCCTGCCTCCACTGCTGTTATTTCAGAGCATCTTGTTCTGCAACTGCCTGTGTGTCTAGTGCGAAGGCCTACTCGCGGCCCACGTACGCCTTCGAGATAAAGGGCGTACGTACAGAGTAAACACCGCCTTCTACGGCAGTGTTTACTCTTCTCCTTATCACCTGGGAGAACATGGCATGCAAGGCGAAAGCAGCCTGGTATTCTCTCAGGGAGGGTCTCCTCAGTGCGCGGTGAGTTGTTTCCCCAGCGAAGTCCGGCCCAAGGCTCTCCTGCAGCAGTTTCTGACACTTTACTACAAAGGCATCTTCAGGGCCTTTGCAATTCAATGGATGAGGTGGCGGCTTCTTGCGTCCTCGGGGCCTAAGGCCCGCCCGGAGGACTACAAACCTGTGGAGAAAACGCACAAGCATGAGAGGCTGTCTTCTGTGCACTTGAATGCAGAAGTCTCTCAACACACGAACAGCACATCACACTAAACATCACACCGCACACGCACCGAGAACATGACTGCACACAACGCACATGAGCCACGGTTCCCAGAGTGAACACAACGCACACAGTGGGCCACACTGGCCAAGCTTGACCGTCCACCGTACACACATCACAAATTGCACTCACTAGTCCAAGAGCCAACCACACGCACAGACTGTCAAACGCAACGCCCCCCCCCCACAAACCCACATGCGGAACGCACACAAACCACAGCAAAAAGAACGCCGAAATCATGCAACACACATTTCACGCACTACACACATCGCTCCAGGCACACACGCAACATACAGCACACATCGCTCCAGGCACACACGCAACATACAGCACACAGAGGCTCGCGGAATGCGCAATGCCAAACACACAACATATACACAAAGGTATCCGTCATACATAACACACGATATCTCACTCAACTTGCAAAATGCACAGACCACAGAACAGAGTAGAATACACACAACACAAACGCAGATCACAGAACAACAAACACATCACACGGCACACACAGGCATCACACACAGAAAGTACTATCACAACTCATAGTAACACACCCCACACCCTGCATTAACAGTGCAACACACACATGACAACGCAACCACTACACACGCCACATAGAAAGCCACACGCAACGCACACTCAAGGAACAGCCGCAACACACACAAGAAAGCGCCCACCAACACACGTGCGTAGAGAACACACAGAACCTCTCAACACGCGCACAGCACAACACACACCGCAAACATGGCAGGGCATTGAAAGCACGCAATTCACGCAAATCACGCTTCAAGGAGTACACGCAGTGCGCACAATGAGGCACACAAACAAGCGCAACCACACACACGCACACACACAGACAACACATCTCACATCACACACATAACTCAACCGAACACACACACGACCTCTCAAACACAGCCAAGCACGAATCCCAATCACACACGCAAAACAGACACGCCGCATACAAAAACAAGTGCAGTACACACACACACACACACACAACCAACGAAAACCCACGTAGCGCGCGTTTCACACACTACACATCACACACACAACCACGCACACACAACCCCACACTCATAGGCACGCACGGGCTGCACTATGCAACGCGCACACACACAAAAC
This sequence comes from Manis javanica, assembly GCF_040802235.1. Taxonomy (NCBI): domain Eukaryota; kingdom Metazoa; phylum Chordata; class Mammalia; order Pholidota; family Manidae; genus Manis; species Manis javanica. Next base: position 43,845,192 of record NC_133165.1, on the reverse strand, counting down.
CCAAAACGTATCAGCACGAGCCACAAGACACATCAAAGCACATAACTGCTCACGACACCGCGCGAACGACATTTCACAGAGCACACACAATGAGGCACAGTCAACAAGCACAACCACACAGACAACCAATTTCAAATCACACACGTAACACACGCGCAACCACTCAAACACAACAACGCCTCAATCACAATCACAGACACAAAACGCGCAAAACCCTCTCCAATATGAAGGCAAAACACGTACCCAACAAGGAAGACAGCATACATTTCACGCACTGCACGCTGCCCACACAACCACGTAGAGACACGCCACCCAGATATCCTCGCACAAGAGCGCAAAACGGAACACGCACTACACAGAAACATGAAACACAACAGTCGCAAGAGACACACACCGGACACATCAAGGCACCTAACTGCCCACAATACACATGAAATTCATCGCACAGATGACATACTGCACGCACCATGCGACATGCTAAACAAGCACAACCGCACACGGTCAACACATCCCTCATCATGCGCACAACACAAACAGCCAAACATAACCGCAACCGCTTGGTGCTGCCTGCGTTTCACCTGCTGAACAGAACGCCCAAACGTCCTGCTTCCAGTGCTGGGCAGAAAGCAACTTGCCCTGCCTCCTCCCCTGCGGCTGGGCAGAAGACCTCTTCCTAGTATTCTTGTGTCTGGGAGTGTAAATACATATACATATAAGAAGCTCGCCTTGACACAGCAGTGTTTAACCGCCAGTCTGGAGATGGCTGAGCAGCCGATCACGGGGACTGAGACAGCGTCAGGGCCTTCTCTGCGGGACAACAGCCCCGAGGCTTGGGGCCCATCTGCCACCAGGCTTTGGAGAAGCTCGCACACCCCCTCTTGCTGACATGATGCTTGGGGACTGAAGCCAATGGGCACCGAGTTCTCAAAGCTCAGACTGTGGCATGGGAGATCGGCTTACATACCCCACAGACCGACCTGGGCATCTCTGAAGCAGCCACGTAGGTAGCAGAAAAAGCGACTTTTCAAATGCCCCGGCTAAATTCGTTGCATGCGGGCATTTCCCTTACAGCCGGGCTTCCTCAGCAAGGCCTCGTACTAACGGCCGCGCAAGCGAGCCCCCGCCGCCTCAGCGAAAGAGGGCCCTACGCAGCACATTCCACTCAGGCACCTACAGGGCAGGCACGCGGGACAGACATGGAAAGCACATTACGAGGAAAATTCGTTGTATGCGGGCATTTCCCCGACAGCCAGGCTTCCTCGGCCAGGCCACACGTTAATGGCCACCACACAGGCGAGCGCCCGGCACTCAGCAAAAGAGAGCTCTACGCAGGAGACTTCGCTCAGGTGCCTCGAGTGCAGGCACACAGGGCAGACACGGAAAGCATGTGGCAAGCTCAGTTTCAGCCTCCACGGCAATGACTTCAATGATTCCTTGAACGGGCCATCCTGCACTGGTTTCTTTCACTCACATAAGCTGAATCCAAAGCTGGCCTGCCTCCACTGCTGTTATTTCAGAGCATCTTGTTCTGCAACTGCCTGTGTGTCTAGTGCGAAGGCCTACTCGCGGCCCACGTACGCCTTCGAGATAAAGGGCGTACGTACAGAGTAAACACCGCCTTCTACGGCAGTGTTTACTCTTCTCCTTATCACCTGGGAGAACATGGCATGCAAGGCGAAAGCAGCCTGGTATTCTCTCAGGGAGGGTCTCCTCAGTGCGCGGTGAGTTGTTTCCCCAGCGAAGTCCGGCCCAAGGCTCTCCTGCAGCAGTTTCTGACACTTTACTACAAAGGCATCTTCAGGGCCTTTGCAATTCAATGGATGAGGTGGCGGCTTCTTGCGTCCTCGGGGCCTAAGGCCCGCCCGGAGGACTACAAACCTGTGGAGAAAACGCACAAGCATGAGAGGCTGTCTTCTGTGCACTTGAATGCAGAAGTCTCTCAACACACGAACAGCACATCACACTAAACATCACACCGCACACGCACCGAGAACATGACTGCACACAACGCACATGAGCCACGGTTCCCAGAGTGAACACAACGCACACAGTGGGCCACACTGGCCAAGCTTGACCGTCCACCGTACACACATCACAAATTGCACTCACTAGTCCAAGAGCCAACCACACGCACAGACTGTCAAACGCAACGCCCCCCCACACAAACCCACATGCGGAACGCACACAAACCACAGCAAAAAGAACGCCGAAATCATGCAACACACATTTCACGCACTACACACATCGCTCCAGGCACACACGCAACATACAGCACACATCGCTCCAGGCACACACGCAACATACAGCACACAGAGGCTCGCGGAATGCGCAATGCCAAACACACAACATATACACAAAGGTATCCGTCATACATAACACACGATATCTCACTCAACTTGCAAAATGCACAGACCACAGAACAGAGTAGAATACACACAACACAAACGCAGATCACAGAACAACAAACACATCACACGGCACACACAGGCATCACACACAGAAAGTACTATCACAACTCATAGTAACACACCCCACACCCTGCATTAACAGTGCAACACACACATGACAACGCAACCACTACACACGCCACATAGAAAGCCACACGCAACGCACACTCAAGGAACAGCCGCAACACACACAAGAAAGCGCCCACCAACACACGTGCGTAGAGAACACACAGAACCTCTCAACACGCGCACAGCACAACACACACCGCAAACATGGCAGGGCATTGAAAGCACGCAATTCACGCAAATCACGCTTCAAGGAGTACACGCAGTGCGCACAATGAGGCACACAAACAAGCGCAACCACACACACGCACACACACAGACAACACATCTCACATCACACACATAACTCAACCGAACACACACACGACCTCTCAAACACAGCCAAGCACGAATCCCAATCACACACGCAAAACAGACACGCCGCATACAAAAACAAGTGCAGTACACACACACACACACACACAACCAACGAAAACCCACGTAGCGCGCGTTTCACACACTACACATCACACACACAACCACGCACACACAACCCCACACTCATAGGCACGCACGGGCTGCACTATGCAACGCGCACACACACAAAACCCAAAACGTATCAGCACGAGCCACAAGACACATCAAAGCACATAACTGCTCACGACACCGCGCGAACGACATTTCACAGAGCACACACAATGAGGCACAGTCAACAAGCACAACCACACAGACAACCAATTTCAAATCACACACGTAACACACGCGCAACCACTCAAACACAACAACGCCTCAATCACAATCACAGACACAAAACGCGCAAAACCCTCTCCAATATGAAGGCAAAACACGTACCCAACAAGGAAGACAGCATACATTTCACGCACTGCACGCTGCCCACACAACCACGTAGAGACACGCCACCCAGATATCCTCGCACAAGAGCGCAAAACGGAACACGCACTACACAGAAACATGAAACACAACAGTCGCAAGAGACACACACCGGACACATCAAGGCACCTAACTGCCCACAATACACATGAAATTCATCGCACAGATGACATACTGCACGCACCATGCGACATGCTAAACAAGCACAACCGCACACGGTCAACACATCCCTCATCATGCGCACAACACAAACAGCCAAACATAACCGCAACCGCTTGGTGCTGCCTGCGTTTCACCTGCTGAACAGAACGCCCAAACGTCCTGCTTCCAGTGCTGGGCAGAAAGCAACTTGCCCTGCCTCCTCCCCTGCGGCTGGGCAGAAGACCTCTTCCTAGTATTCTTGTGTCTGGGAGTGTAAATACATATACATATAAGAAGCTCGCCTTGACACAGCAGTGTTTAACCGCCAGTCTGGAGATGGCTGAGCAGCCGATCACGGGGACTGAGACAGCGTCAGGGCCTTCTCTGCGGGACAACAGCCCCGAGGCTTGGGGCCCATCTGCCACCAGGCTTTGGAGAAGCTCGCACACCCCCTCTTGCTGACATGATGCTTGGGGACTGAAGCCAATGGGCACCGAGTTCTCAAAGCTCAGACTGTGGCATGGGAGATCGGCTTACATACCCCACAGACCGACCTGGGCATCTCTGAAGCAGCCACGTAGGTAGCAGAAAAAGCGACTTTTCAAATGCCCCGGCTAAATTCGTTGCATGCGGGCATTTCCCTTACAGCCGGGCTTCCTCAGCAAGGCCTCGTACTAACGGCCGCGCAAGCGAGCCCCCGCCGCCTCAGCGAAAGAGGGCCCTACGCAGCACATTCCACTCAGGCACCTACAGGGCAGGCACGCGGGACAGACATGGAAAGCACATTACGAGGAAAATTCGTTGTATGCGGGCATTTCCCCGACAGCCAGGCTTCCTCGGCCAGGCCACACGTTAATGGCCACCACACAGGCGAGCGCCCGGCACTCAGCAAAAGAGAGCTCTACGCAGGAGACTTCGCTCAGGTGCCTCGAGTGCAGGCACACAGGGCAGACACGGAAAGCATGTGGCAAGCTCAGTTTCAGCCTCCACGGCAATGACTTCAATGATTCCTTGAACGGGCCATCCTGCACTGGTTTCTTTCACTCACATAAGCTGAATCCAAAGCTGGCCTGCCTCCACTGCTGTTATTTCAGAGCATCTTGTTCTGCAACTGCCTGTGTGTCTAGTGCGAAGGCCTACTCGCGGCCCACGTACGCCTTCGAGATAAAGGGCGTACGTACAGAGTAAACACCGCCTTCTACGGCAGTGTTTACTCTTCTCCTTATCACCTGGGAGAACATGGCATGCAAGGCGAAAGCAGCCTGGTATTCTCTCAGGGAGGGTCTCCTCAGTGCGCGGTGAGTTGTTTCCCCAGCGAAGTCCGGCCCAAGGCTCTCCTGCAGCAGTTTCTGACACTTTACTACAAAGGCATCTTCAGGGCCTTTGCAATTCAATGGATGAGGTGGCGGCTTCTTGCGTCCTCGGGGCCTAAGGCCCGCCCGGAGGACTACAAACCTGTGGAGAAAACGCACAAGCATGAGAGGCTGTCTTCTGTGCACTTGAATGCAGAAGTCTCTCAACACACGAACAGCACATCACACTAAACATCACACCGCACACGCACCGAGAACATGACTGCACACAACGCACATGAGCCACGGTTCCCAGAGTGAACACAACGCACACAGTGGGCCACACTGGCCAAGCTTGACCGTCCACCGTACACACATCACAAATTGCACTCACTAGTCCAAGAGCCAACCACACGCACAGACTGTCAAACGCAACGCCCCCCCACACAAACCCACATGCGGAACGCACACAAACCACAGCAAAAAGAACGCCGAAATCATGCAACACACATTTCACGCACTACACACATCGCTCCAGGCACACACGCAACATACAGCACACATCGCTCCAGGCACACACGCAACATACAGCACACAGAGGCTCGCGGAATGCGCAATGCCAAACACACAACATATACACAAAGGTATCCGTCATACATAACACACGATATCTCACTCAACTTGCAAAATGCACAGACCACAGAACAGAGTAGAATACACACAACACAAACGCAGATCACAGAACAACAAACACATCACACGGCACACACAGGCATCACACACAGAAAGTACTATCACAACTCATAGTAACACACCCCACACCCTGCATTAACAGTGCAACACACACATGACAACGCAACCACTACACACGCCACATAGAAAGCCACACGCAACGCACACTCAAGGAACAGCCGCAACACACACAAGAAAGCGCCCACCAACACACGTGCGTAGAGAACACACAGAACCTCTCAACACGCGCACAGCACAACACACACCGCAAACATGGCAGGGCATTGAAAGCACGCAATTCACGCAAATCACGCTTCAAGGAGTACACGCAGTGCGCACAATGAGGCACACAAACAAGCGCAACCACACACACGCACACACACAGACAACACATCTCACATCACACACATAACTCAACCGAACACACACACGACCTCTCAAACACAGCCAAGCACGAATCCCAATCACACACGCAAAACAGACACGCCGCATACAAAAACAAGTGCAGTACACACACACACACACACACAACCAACGAAAACCCACGTAGCGCGCGTTTCACACACTACACATCACACACACAACCACGCACACACAACCCCACACTCATAGGCACGCACGGGCTGCACTATGCAACGCGCACACACACAAAACCCAAAACGTATCAGCACGAGCCACAAGACACATCAAAGCACATAACTGCTCACGACACCGCGCGAACGACATTTCACAGAGCACACACAATGAGGCACAGTCAACAAGCACAACCACACAGACAACCAATTTCAAATCACACACGTAACACACGCGCAACCACTCAAACACAACAACGCCTCAATCACAATCACAGACACAAAACGCGCAAAACCCTCTCCAATATGAAGGCAAAACACGTACCCAACAAGGAAGACAGCATACATTTCACGCACTGCACGCTGCCCACACAACCACGTAGAGACACGCCACCCAGATATCCTCGCACAAGAGCGCAAAACGGAACACGCACTACACAGAAACATGAAACACAACAGTCGCAAGAGACACACACCGGACACATCAAGGCACCTAACTGCCCACAATACACATGAAATTCATCGCACAGATGACATACTGCACGCACCATGCGACATGCTAAACAAGCACAACCGCACACGGTCAACACATCCCTCATCATGCGCACAACACAAACAGCCAAACATAACCGCAACCGCTTGGTGCTGCCTGCGTTTCACCTGCTGAACAGAACGCCCAAACGTCCTGCTTCCAGTGCTGGGCAGAAAGCAACTTGCCCTGCCTCCTCCCCTGCGGCTGGGCAGAAGACCTCTTCCTAGTATTCTTGTGTCTGGGAGTGTAAATACATATACATATAAGAAGCTCGCCTTGACACAGCAGTGTTTAACCGCCAGTCTGGAGATGGCTGAGCAGCCGATCACGGGGACTGAGACAGCGTCAGGGCCTTCTCTGCGGGACAACAGCCCCGAGGCTTGGGGCCCATCTGCCACCAGGCTTTGGAGAAGCTCGCACACCCCCTCTTGCTGACATGATGCTTGGGGACTGAAGCCAATGGGCACCGAGTTCTCAAAGCTCAGACTGTGGCATGGGAGATCGGCTTACATACCCCACAGACCGACCTGGGCATCTCTGAAGCAGCCACGTAGGTAGCAGAAAAAGCGACTTTTCAAATGCCCCGGCTAAATTCGTTGCATGCGGGCATTTCCCTTACAGCCGGGCTTCCTCAGCAAGGCCTCGTACTAACGGCCGCGCAAGCGAGCCCCCGCCGCCTCAGCGAAAGAGGGCCCTACGCAGCACATTCCACTCAGGCACCTACAGGGCAGGCACGCGGGACAGACATGGAAAGCACATTACGAGGAAAATTCGTTGTATGCGGGCATTTCCCCGACAGCCAGGCTTCCTCGGCCAGGCCACACGTTAATGGCCACCACACAGGCGAGCGCCCGGCACTCAGCAAAAGAGAGCTCTACGCAGGAGACTTCGCTCAGGTGCCTCGAGTGCAGGCACACAGGGCAGACACGGAAAGCATGTGGCAAGCTCAGTTTCAGCCTCCACGGCAATGACTTCAATGATTCCTTGAACGGGCCATCCTGCACTGGTTTCTTTCACTCACATAAGCTGAATCCAAAGCTGGCCTGCCTCCACTGCTGTTATTTCAGAGCATCTTGTTCTGCAACTGCCTGTGTGTCTAGTGCGAAGGCCTACTCGCGGCCCACGTACGCCTTCGAGATAAAGGGCGTACGTACAGAGTAAACACCGCCTTCTACGGCAGTGTTTACTCTTCTCCTTATCACCTGGGAGAACATGGCATGCAAGGCGAAAGCAGCCTGGTATTCTCTCAGGGAGGGTCTCCTCAGTGCGCGGTGAGTTGTTTCCCCAGCGAAGTCCGGCCCAAGGCTCTCCTGCAGCAGTTTCTGACACTTTACTACAAAGGCATCTTCAGGGCCTTTGCAATTCAATGGATGAGGTGGCGGCTTCTTGCGTCCTCGGGGCCTAAGGCCCGCCCGGAGGACTACAAACCTGTGGAGAAAACGCACAAGCATGAGAGGCTGTCTTCTGTGCACTTGAATGCAGAAGTCTCTCAACACACGAACAGCACATCACACTAAACATCACACCGCACACGCACCGAGAACATGACTGCACACAACGCACATGAGCCACGGTTCCCAGAGTGAACACAACGCACACAGTGGGCCACACTGGCCAAGCTTGACCGTCCACCGTACACACATCACAAATTGCACTCACTAGTCCAAGAGCCAACCACACGCACAGACTGTCAAACGCAACGCCCCCCCACACAAACCCACATGCGGAACGCACACAAACCACAGCAAAAAGAACGCCGAAATCATGCAACACACATTTCACGCACTACACACATCGCTCCAGGCACACACGCAACATACAGCACACATCGCTCCAGGCACACACGCAACATACAGCACACAGAGGCTCGCGGAATGCGCAATGCCAAACACACAACATATACACAAAGGTATCCGTCATACATAACACACGATATCTCACTCAACTTGCAAAATGCACAGACCACAGAACAGAGTAGAATACACACAACACAAACGCAGATCACAGAACAACAAACACATCACACGGCACACACAGGCATCACACACAGAAAGTACTATCACAACTCATAGTAACACACCCCACACCCTGCATTAACAGTGCAACACACACATGACAACGCAACCACTACACACGCCACATAGAAAGCCACACGCAACGCACACTCAAGGAACAGCCGCAACACACACAAGAAAGCGCCCACCAACACACGTGCGTAGAGAACACACAGAACCTCTCAACACGCGCACAGCACAACACACACCGCAAACATGGCAGGGCATTGAAAGCACGCAATTCACGCAAATCACGCTTCAAGGAGTACACGCAGTGCGCACAATGAGGCACACAAACAAGCGCAACCACACACACGCACACACACAGACAACACATCTCACATCACACACATAACTCAACCGAACACACACACGACCTCTCAAACACAGCCAAGCACGAATCCCAATCACACACGCAAAACAGACACGCCGCATACAAAAACAAGTGCAGTACACACACACACACACACACAACCAACGAAAACCCACGTAGCGCGCGTTTCACACACTACACATCACACACACAACCACGCACACACAACCCCACACTCATAGGCACGCACGGGCTGCACTATGCAACGCGCACACACACAAAACCCAAAACGTATCAGCACGAGCCACAAGACACATCAAAGCACATAACTGCTCACGACACCGCGCGAACGACATTTCACAGAGCACACACAATGAGGCACAGTCAACAAGCACAACCACACAGACAACCAATTTCAAATCACACACGTAACACACGCGCAACCACTCAAACACAACAACGCCTCAATCACAATCACAGACACAAAACGCGCAAAACCCTCTCCAATATGAAGGCAAAACACGTACCCAACAAGGAAGACAGCATACATTTCACGCACTGCACGCTGCCCACACAACCACGTAGAGACACGCCACCCAGATATCCTCGCACAAGAGCGCAAAACGGAACACGCACTACACAGAAACATGAAACACAACAGTCGCAAGAGACACACACCGGACACATCAAGGCACCTAACTGCCCACAATACACATGAAATTCATCGCACAGATGACATACTGCACGCACCATGCGACATGCTAAACAAGCACAACCGCACACGGTCAACACATCCCTCATCATGCGCACAACACAAACAGCCAAACATAACCGCAACCGCTTGGTGCTGCCTGCGTTTCACCTGCTGAACAGAACGCCCAAACGTCCTGCTTCCAGTGCTGGGCAGAAAGCAACTTGCCCTGCCTCCTCCCCTGCGGCTGGGCAGAAGACCTCTTCCTAGTATTCTTGTGTCTGGGAGTGTAAATACATATACATATAAGAAGCTCGCCTTGACACAGCAGTGTTTAACCGCCAGTCTGGAGATGGCTGAGCAGCCGATCACGGGGACTGAGACAGCGTCAGGGCCTTCTCTGCGGGACAACAGCCCCGAGGCTTGGGGCCCATCTGCCACCAGGCTTTGGAGAAGCTCGCACACCCCCTCTTGCTGACATGATGCTTGGGGACTGAAGCCAATGGGCACCGAGTTCTCAAAGCTCAGACTGTGGCATGGGAGATCGGCTTACATACCCCACAGACCGACCTGGGCATCTCTGAAGCAGCCACGTAGGTAGCAGAAAAAGCGACTTTTCAAATGCCCCGGCTAAATTCGTTGCATGCGGGCATTTCCCTTACAGCCGGGCTTCCTCAGCAAGGCCTCGTACTAACGGCCGCGCAAGCGAGCCCCCGCCGCCTCAGCGAAAGAGGGCCCTACGCAGCACATTCCACTCAGGCACCTACAGGGCAGGCACGCGGGACAGACATGGAAAGCACATTACGAGGAAAATTCGTTGTATGCGGGCATTTCCCCGACAGCCAGGCTTCCTCGGCCAGGCCACACGTTAATGGCCACCACACAGGCGAGCGCCCGGCACTCAGCAAAAGAGAGCTCTACGCAGGAGACTTCGCTCAGGTGCCTCGAGTGCAGGCACACAGGGCAGACACGGAAAGCATGTGGCAAGCTCAGTTTCAGCCTCCACGGCAATGACTTCAATGATTCCTTGAACGGGCCATCCTGCACTGGTTTCTTTCACTCACATAAGCTGAATCCAAAGCTGGCCTGCCTCCACTGCTGTTATTTCAGAGCATCTTGTTCTGCAACTGCCTGTGTGTCTAGTGCGAAGGCCTACTCGCGCGCCACAGCGTACGCCTTCGAGATAAAGGGGCGTACGTACAGAGTAAACACCGCCTTCTACGGCAGTAGTTTACTCTTCTCCTTATCACCTGGGAGAACATGGCATGCAAGGGCGAAAGCAGCCTGGTATTCTCTCAGGGAGGGTCTCCTCAGTGCGCGGTGAGTTGTTTCCCCAGCGAAGTCCGGCCCAAGGCTCGCCTGCAGCAGTTTCTGACACTTTACTACAAAGGCATCTTCAGGGCCTTTGCAATTCAATGGATGAGGTGGCGGCTTCTTGCTGCGTCCTCGGGGCCTAAGGCCCGCCCCGGAGGACTACAAACCTGTGGAGAAAACGCACAAGCATGAGAGGCTGTCTTCTGTGCCACTTGAATGCAGAAGTCTCTCAACACACGAACAGCACATCACACTAAACATCACACCGCACACGCACCGAGAACATGACTGCACACAACGCACATGAGCCACGGTTCCCAGAGTGAACACAACGCACACAGTGGGCCACACTGGCCAAGCTTGACCGTCCACCGTACACACATCACAAATTGCACTCACTAGTCCAAGAGCCAACCACACGCACAGACTGTCAAACGCAACGCCCCCCCACACAAACCCACATGCGGAACGCACACAAACCACAGCAAAAAGAACGCCGAAATCATGCAACACACATTTCACGCACTACACCCATCGCTCCAGGCACACACGCAACATACAGCACACATCGCTCCAGGCACACACGCAACATACAGCACACAGAGGCTCGCGGAATGCGCAATGCCAAACACACAACATATACACAAAGGTATCCGTCATACAGAACACACGATATCTCACTCAACTTGCAAAATGCACAGACCACAGAACAGAGTAGAATACACACAACACAAACGCAGATCACAGAACAACAAACACATCACACGGCACACACAGGCATCACACACAGAAAGTACTATCACAACTCATAGTAACACACCCCACACCCTGCATTAACAGTGCAATCACACACATGACAACGCAACCACTACACACGCCACATAGAAAGCCACACGCAACGCACACTCAAGGAACAGCCGCAACACACACAAGAAAGCGCCCACCAACACACGTGCGTAGAGAACACACAGAACCTCTCAACACGCGCACAGCACAACACACACCGCAAACATGGCAGGGCATTGAAAGCACGCAATTCCACGCAAATCACGCTTCAAGGAGTACACGCAGTGCGCACAATGAGGCACACAAACAAGCTCATCCACACACACGCACACAGACAGACAACCCATCCCACATCACACACATAACTCAACCGAACACACACACGACCTCTCAAACACAGCCAAGCACGAATCCCAATCACACACGCAAAACAGACACACCGCATACAAAAACAAGTGCAGTACACACACACACACACACACACACAACCAACGAAAACCCACGTAAGCGCGCGTTTCACACACTACACATCACACACACAACCACGCACACACAACCCCCACACTCATAGGCACGCACGGGCTGCACTATGCAACGCGCACACACACAAAACCCAAAACGTATCAGCACGAGCCACAAGACACATCAAAGCACATAACTGCTCACGACACCGCGCGAACGACATTTCACAGAGCACACACAATGAGGCACAGTCAACAAGCACAACCACACAGACAGACACAATTTCAAATCACACACGTAACACACGCGCAACCACTCAAACACAACAACGCCCTCAATCACAATCACAGACACAAAACGCGCAAAACCCTCTCCAAATATGAAGGCAAAACACGTACCCAACAAGGAAGACAGCATACATTTTCACGCACTGCACGCTGCCCACACAACCACGTAGAGACACGCCCACCCAGATATCCTCGCACAAGAGCGCAAAACGGAACACGCACTACACAGAAACATGAAACACAACAGTCGCAAGAGACACACACCGGACACATCAAGGCACCTAACTGCCCACAATACACATGAAATTCATCGCACAGATGACATACTGCACGCACCATGCGACATGCTAAACAAGCACAACCGCACACGGTCAACACATCCCTCATCATGCGCACAACACAAACAGCCAAACATAACCGCAACCGCTTGGTGCTGCCTGCGTTTCACCCTGCTGAACAGAACGCCCAAACGTCCTGCTTTCCAGTGCTGGGGCAGAAAGCAACTTGCCCTGCCTCCTCCCCTGCGGCTGGGCAGAAGACCTCTTCCTAGTATTCTTGTGTCTGGGAGTGTAAATACATATACATATAAGAAGCTCGCCTTGACACAGCAGTGTTTAACCGCCAGTCTGGAGATGGCTGAGCAGCCGATCACGGGGGACTGAGACAGCGTCAGGGCCTTCTCTGCGGGGACAACAGCCCCGAGGCTTGGGGCCCATCTGCCACCAGGCTTTGGGAGAAGCTCGCACACCCCCTCTTGCTGACATGATGCTTGGGGACTGAAGCCAATGGGCACCGAGTCCTCAAAGCTCAGACTGTGGCATGGGAGATCGGCTTACATACCCCACAGACCGACCTGGGCATCTCTGAAGCAGCCACGTAGGTAGCAGAAAAAGCGACTTTTCAAATGCCGCGGCTAAATTCGTTGCATGCGGGCATTTCCCTTACAGCCGGGCTTCCTCAGCAAGGCCTCGTACTAACGGGCCGCGCAAGCGAGCCCCCGCCGCCTCAGCGAAAGAGGGCCCTACGCAGCACATTCCACTCAGGCACCTACAGGGCAGGCACGCGGGACAGACATGGAAAGCACATTACGAGGAAAATTCGTTTGTATGCGGGCATTTCCCCGACAGCCAGGCTTCCTCGGCCAGGCCACACGTTAATGGCCACCACACAGGCGAGCGCCCGGCACTCCAGCAAAAGAGAGCTCTACGCAGGAGACTTCGCTCAGGTGCCTCGAGTGCAGGCACACAGGGCAGACACGGAAAGCACTGTGGCAAGCTCAGTTTCAGCCTCCACGGCAATGACTTCAATGATTCCCTTGAACGGGCCCATCCTGCACTGGTTTCTTTCACTCACATAAGCTGAATCCAAAGCTGGCCTGCCTCCACTGCTGTTATTTCAGAGCATCTTGTTCTGCAACTGCCTGTGTGTCTAGTGCGAAGGGCCTAACTCGCGGCCCACGTACGCCTTCGAGATAAAGGGCGTACGTACAGAGTAAACACCGCCTTCTACGGCAGTGTTTACTCTTCTCCTTATCACCTGGGAGAACATGGCATGCAAGGCGAAAGCAGCCTGGGTATTCTCTCAGGGAGGGTCTCCTTAGTGCGCGGTGAGTTGTTTCCCCAGCGAAGGCCGGCCCAAGGCTCTCCTGCAGCAGGTTCTGACACTTTTCTACAAAAGCATCTTCAGGGCCTTTGCAATTCAATGGATGAGGTGGCGGGTTCTTTCGTCCTCCGGGGCCTAAGGCCCGCCCGGAGGACTACAAACCTGTGGAGAAAACGCACAAGCATGAGAGGCTGTCCTTCTGTGCACTTGAATGCAGAAGTCTCTCAACACACGAACAGCACATCACACTAAACATCACACCGCACACGCACCGAGAACATGACTGCACACAACGCACATGAGCCACGGTTCCCAGAGTGAACACAACGCACACAGTGGGCCACACTGGCCAAGCTTGACCGTCCACCGTACACACATCACAAATTGCACTCACTAGTCCAAGAGCCAACCACACGCACAGACTGTCAAACGCAACGCCCCCCCACACAAACCCACATGCGGAACGCACACAAACCACAGCAAAAAGAACGCCGAAATCATGCAACACACATTTCACGCACTACACACATCGCTCCAGGCACACACGCAACATACAGCACACATCGCTCCAGGCACACACGCAACATACAGCACACAGAGGCTCGCGGAATGCGCAATGCCAAACACACAACATATACACAAAGGTATCCGTCATACATAACACACGATATCTCACTCAACTTGCAAAATGCACAGACCACAGAACAGAGTAGAATACACACAACACAAACGCAGATCACAGAACAACAAACACATCACACGGCACACACAGGCATCACACACAGAAAGTACTATCACAACTCATAGTAACACACCCCACACCCTGCATTAACAGTGCAACACACACATGACAACGCAACCACTACACACGCCACATAGAAAGCCACACGCAACGCACACTCAAGGAACAGCCGCAACACACACAAGAAAGCGCCCACCAACACACGTGCGTAGAGAACACACAGAACCTCTCAACACGCGCACAGCACAACACACACCGCAAACATGGCAGGGCATTAAAAGCACGCAATTCACGCAAATCACGCTTCAAGGAGTACACGCAGTGCGCACAATGAGGCACACAAACAAGCGCAACCACACACACGCACACACACAGACAACACATCTCACATCACACACATAACTCAACCGAACACACACACGACCTCTCAAACACAGCCAAGCACGAATCCCAATCACACACGCAAAACAGACACACCGCATACAAAAACAAGTGCAGTACACACACACACACACACACACAACCAACGAAAACCCACGTAGCGCGCGTTTCACACACTACACATCACACACACAACCACGCACACACAACCCCACACTCATAGGCACGCACGGGCTGCACTATGCAACGCGCACACACACAAAACCCAAAACGTATCAGCACGAGCCACAAGACACATCAAAGCACATAACTGCTCACGACACCGCGCGAACGACATTTCACAGAGCACACACAATGAGGCACAGTCAACAAGCACAACCACACAGACAACCAATTTCAAATCACACACGTAACACACGCGCAACCACTCAAACACAACAACGCCTCAATCACAATCACAGACACAAAACGCGCAAAACCCTCTCCAATATGAAGGCAAAACACGTACCCAACAAGGAAGACAGCATACATTTCACGCACTGCACGCTGCCCACACAACCACGTAGAGACACGCCACCCAGATATCCTCGCACAAGAGCGCAAAACGGAACACGCACTACACAGAAACATGAAACACAACAGTCGCAAGAGACACACACCGGACACATCAAGGCACCTAACTGCCCACAATACACATGAAATTCATCGCACAGATGACATACTGCACGCACCATGCGACATGCTAAACAAGCACAACCGCACACGGTCAACACATCCCTCATCATGCGCACAACACAAACAGCCAAACATAACCGCAACCGCTTGGTGCTGCCTGCGTTTCACCTGCTGAACAGAACGCCCAAACGTCCTGCTTCCAGTGCTGGACAGAAAGCAACTTGCCCTGCCTCCTCCCCTGCGGCTGGGCAGAAGACCTCTTCCTAGTATTCTTGTGTCTGGGAGTGTAAATACATATACATATAAGAAGCTCGCCTTGACACAGCAGTGTTTAACCGCCAGTCTGGAGATGGCTGAGCAGCCGATCACGGGGACTGAGACAGCGTCAGGGCCTTCTCTGCGGGACAACAGCCCCGAGGCTTGGGGCCCATCTGCCACCAGGCTTTGGAGAAGCTCGCACACCCCCTCTTGCTGACATGATGCTTGGGGACTGAAGCCAATGGGCACCGAGTTCTCAAAGCTCAGACTGTGGCATGGGAGATCGGCTTACATACCCCACAGACCGACCTGGGCATCTCTGAAGCAGCCACGTAGGTAGCAGAAAAAGCGACTTTTCAAATGCCCCGGCTAAATTCGTTGCATGCGGGCATTTCCCTTACAGCCGGGCTTCCTCAGCAAGGCCTCGTACTAACGGCCGCGCAAGCGAGCCCCCGCCGCCTCAGCGAAAGAGGGCCCTACGCAGCACATTCCACTCAGGCACCTACAGGGCAGGCACGCGGGACAGACATGGAAAGCACATTACGAGGAAAATTCGTTGTATGCGGGCATTTCCCCGACAGCCAGGCTTCCTCGGCCAGGCCACACGTTAATGGCCACCACACAGGCGAGCGCCCGGCACTCAGCAAAAGAGAGCTCTACGCAGGAGACTTCGCTCAGGTGCCTCGAGTGCAGGCACACAGGGCAGACACGGAAAGCATGTGGCAAGCTCAGTTTCAGCCTCCACGGCAATGACTTCAATGATTCCTTGAACGGGCCATCCTGCACTGGTTTCTTTCACTCACATAAGCTGAATCCAAAGCTGGCCTGCCTCCACTGCTGTTATTTCAGAGCATCTTGTTCTGCAACTGCCTGTGTGTCTAGTGCGAAGGCCTACTCGCGGCCCACGTACGCCTTCGAGATAAAGGGCGTACGTACAGAGTAAACACCGCCTTCTACGGCAGTGTTTACTCTTCTCCTTATCACCTGGGAGAACATGGCATGCAAGGCGAAAGCAGCCTGGTATTCTCTCAGGGAGGGTCTCCTCAGTGCGCGGTGAGTTGTTTCCCCAGCGAAGTCCGGCCCAAGGCTCTCCTGCAGCAGTTTCTGACACTTTACTACAAAGGCATCTTCAGGGCCTTTGCAATTCAATGGATGAGGTGGCGGCTTCTTGCGTCCTCGGGGCCTAAGGCCCGCCCGGAGGACTACAAACCTGTGGAGAAAACGCACAAGCATGAGAGGCTGTCTTCTGTGCACTTGAATGCAGAAGTCTCTCAACACACGAACAGCACATCACACTAAACATCACACCGCACACGCACCGAGAACATGACTGCACACAACGCACATGAGCCACGGTTCCCAGAGTGAACACAACGCACACAGTGGGCCACACTGGCCAAGCTTGACCGTCCACCGTACACACATCACAAATTGCACTCACTAGTCCAAGAGCCAACCACACGCACAGACTGTCAAACGCAACGCCCCCCCACACAAACCCACATGCGGAACGCACACAAACCACAGCAAAAAGAACGCCGAAATCATGCAACACACATTTCACGCACTACACACATCGCTCCAGGCACACACGCAACATACAGCACACATCGCTCCAGGCACACACGCAACATACAGCACACAGAGGCTCGCGGAATGCGCAATGCCAAACACACAACATATACACAAAGGTATCCGTCATACAGAACACACGATATCTCACTCAACTTGCAAAATGCACAGACCACAGAACAGAGTAGAATACACACAACACAAACGCAGATCACAGAACAACAAACACATCACACGGCACACACAGGCATCACACACAGAAAGTACTATCACAA